>NC_092813.1:367500-660000 GCF_040954645.1 Diabrotica undecimpunctata | reverse complement strand
ATATATAATATATTATATATATATAATATATATATATATAATATATATATTATATATATATATATATATATATATATATATATATATATATATTATATATATATATATATATATATATATATATATATATATATATATATATATATATATATATATATATATATTATATATATATATATATATATATATATATATATATATATATATATCACTTTGTAATTTAAAATTATTTCATTAATAAACAGTTCAGATCGGGCGAGTTGATTAAAAAAAAACATTCTCATTTATGTAAACAGAAATACAAAAATGGTGTGTATATTATAAAATACATAAATAAATAAAATAAAGGGTACTATTTATTAAAGTTTTGGTTATTATTATTCCTTTTATCCCAACACATAGATTAATTTGTCCCAAAATATGTGTTGCTTCTTGTTGTGGCATACCGATCTGTTTATTTGTTTCAAAACCATTCCCATCAAAAAACCATACCCATAAATTTACTATATTTTCAAACGTCATTTTAAAGATTAAAAGATTGAAAATTTAAATTTCTTAAAACATACATAAAACCATTGTTTAAAAAGAATTTTTTTTAAACAGTTATAAAACTTAAGTCTTGACTAAAAAATAAACCTCCGCATAAGTGTTCTAAGACGATAGCAATCGAGTCTATTTCAAATAAATATTTAATGATTTTCGAACAAATCTTATAACCAAATTAAATATCTGGTAAACTAATAAAAATTAAAAAAAAAAGGCAGCATTTACCTACTTCATTTAAATAGATTTCTAACCGATTTAGATTTAGCAAGTCTCAAAGTATAAAAACAATTTGAAATATTCGCTCGAAATAGTCACACATTCAAGCCGACTCATTCATACAAGTTAGATTTTTCTCTTAGTTCTTTTTAAAAATTCCCAAATAATTTGTTGTGTTTTACAGTTTCTTCGAGACAAGTATAAGAGAGAAGTTTGATTTTGTGGTAAAGGTATTTGTTCTTGAGTCAGTGTGCATCAAATACTTAATTGCATCATCATTATGCTTGCATCCAAACAGCCAATGATTAATACCATCAACATAACCATTGCAATCAAAAATTTTTGATTCGGATAAATTTAGTCTATAGAGGTATGTCTTGACAGTGGCATGGTTAAAGAGAAATCTAACAAACATGGAATAAATATTTCTGTTTGGGTAACTTCTTACGGCAAACGGCTCAGTAGGTAAAACTGGATGAATTTTTGTATAAAGATTATTGCTTCGATTACAGAAAGCATACCATTCAATGTCCCAATTTTGTTTTAGACTTTTCTTGCAAGTGGGTGTTAGATCGCTTCTATCTAGCCAAGTTATTTTTGATAAGATTGCCTCTTTAGCATAAAAATCTGCTTTGGTATTTCTGCCGGAAATACCAAAGTGTCCCTTTACCCAGACGAAATTTACAGTAGTATGTTCTTCCAGCAGCTTTAGTTGGTTTTCTTAAATTGTAACGACAAGACTATATTTATATAAATATTTACGTGAGTTTTCTAAAGCTAATAACGTAGACATTGAATCTGACATAATTACAACTTGATGGTTAGAAATTTTTTTGTTGACAGCCCATTCTAGGGCTTTATGAATTGCGAACATTTCTGCAGAGTATATAGAGCATTGTTTATCTAACTTAAACATAAGGGATTCTTTGTGATCCGGAATATATACAGCACAACCGACTCCTAATCTTAATTTAGAACCATCCGCATTCTGCATGGATTATTAAGCTTGGCTATCTGATGCTGAAAATCAACTGGATTCTCATTGTCAAAATTAAGATACCAAACATTGACTTTGGCATAAGAAACATTGAAATTTGATTGAAAGAAAGTTAAGTCACACGGAGTGTTTAGATACTCAGAAACGTTAGGATATGCCACTGCCAGAATAGGAAAATTCCTGTTATGCCAAAACAGAAATATCACATATTTTTTGTAGCAGCTCATTTTGATTGTAGGACTGGCATTTAAAAATAAATTTTTCAGCTAAAAATAGTCGTCTTAAATGTTAGGGAGGTTCCATAGATTCGGCTAGAAGGTTCTCTGTAGGTGTAGATTTAAGCGCACCTAGAACTAATCGCAGAGCCTTATACTGAAGGCGGTCTAGTTTTTTAAGAAGACTGTTTGTGGCAGATCCGTATAGAAAGCTTCCATAGTCTAGAATGGATCTGGTGTACGCACGATAAAACATTAAGTTAATCTTAGGGTCGGCACCCCATCGATAGCGATTAACTACTTTAAAAATATTTAAACTTTTCTCACATTTCATTAAGCACTTGTTAATGTGTTCGTCCCATGTTAACTTGGTGTCCAATATAATACCAAGATAAGTGTAGTGATTTTGAACGGGTATACTTAGGCTGTTAAACATATTGCTGGATATAACTGGTAAACGATGTCGCGTAAAAAATACCACAGCTGATTTCTTCGTAGTAAGTTCAAACCCTTGTTTAAAGAAATACTCTCTTGCGTCACACATAATCGTTTTTATTGAGTTAATACTTTGTTGGTATGAATTATTCACAGTGTAAAAGCAGAAGTCGTCTGCATATTGTAATATATTGCATTTAATGCCTATACTGTGAAGATCTATAGTGTATAGATTATACAACGAGGAGCTAAGGACAGAGGCTTGTGGTAGACCTTGATGCACTACTCTCGGGCCAATCAATCTATCATTACATTGAATGAATACCTGTGTATTAAGAAATAAGTTTACTAACACATATGAACATAAAGGTGGAATACCTATGTGCTTTAGTTTTTCAAATAATATATTTAAATTGACGTTATCATAAGCCCCTGAAATATCAAGAAATATGGCAGATAGATAATTATTATTTAAGTAGGATAATTGAATATCAGTCATTAATTGAGACACACAATCCATAGTCCCTTTATTTCTACGAAAGCCATATTGACACACTGGGAAAATATTTTCGTTTTCATTTAAGTTCTGTATTCAAAATATAGATAACTTGGCAGTTATTCCAATATATGTTTATATCTATCTATATATATATATATATATATATATATATATATATATATATATATATATATATATATATGATGTTTTGTTTGTGAATGATGAGCAATGAGTATTTTTTAATAATATAAGATTTTTATCGCGGTTCTCAAAGAATTAGTTTGTAAGTACTTTTTTAAATTATCTTTATTATATCTATTATGAAACACACATATATATCTAACCTAGCCAATGTAAATTTAAAATAAACTATCTTTAAATTGAAATTCTTATGAAACTAATTAAATTCTATAGACAATGTAAAATTTAAACAAACTATCTTCAAAATTGAAATTGTTATGACACTAACTAAATTATATTAACACAATTTTGTACCTTTCTGTCACTGAATGCCTAAATGAACTGTTTTCCACTGTATAGATTCTAATCACCACTCAATGTCTTCGTGCTTCGGTTATCCTTGTTTTTGTGAAATTACTTTTTCCAATTATCAGCTTCCACCAATTTAAAATATATTTCTTCTTAAGTATTTATAAACCACCAAGCAAACCAGCAAACAGCATTTATATTTATTCTTCTTTTCAGTATACCAATATCCAATCACCAAATATATTATATAATTTTAATTTTTAATTAATACTTCTTGCATTATCCAATCACCATTTATACATTACATAATTTTTAATCTTCAATAATATTTTCTTTATACTGTTTCTTAATCTTCATTTAACTCACTATATTGAACAATTGGTCCTTCTGTCTGACTATAATTGATTTGACTTCTATTTCATGCTAACTCTAATTAACTTTCATACTAAACTGGACTCATAGTAACTGTAACTCATAACTGATTGACTAACTGAATGGACATCTTGAATCCAAATCACCGGGTATTTATATCTTTTTCCATGTTCCAGAATCATCTGGTAAGAAATCCTATTCGATTTTGTTCTATTTCTTCTATATGGATGTTCTCGAAAAAAGTATATGTTCCATCCACAGACATAACCATTATTCCAGAATGTTCCACCGTAAACAAAGGTCAAATTCTGCATTCTGGAGAATTCCTTAATTTTCTATTGATAATTTTGTTGACATTTAGGCTTTTCAGATCAGAATATACACTTAAATTAGTAACTAACACTCTTATTTAATAAAATACACATTTTAAACAACATATTATTATAACCCCACTTTATATTCCCAATTATTACCTAAAATGTCACTTGGAGAGTATGTATAGTTGATTGCCTAGTCACATGGCTCACTTAAATATATTTACAACATAGTAATTATAAAAAAATACTTTTTATATGCTAATTTCTTAAAAATGCCCTCACATAAATAATTTTTATGAAATTCTCTAGTATATAACTTATAAATTATTTTCTTTAAACACCAATCATATCAATACCCCAAAATAATATTTAAAATAAATAATTTACTTATTATTTTTTTAAATATTAATTTTCTTATCCACATATCTTAATAAATTAATAATTCATTTTTTTTTATTTAAAATGTGTTCTATTAAATACATCCCTGTTCGCTGTCTATGTCAAACTGTCATGTCAAATAGAGCAATGGAGGCTAAGGCTATATGAAAAAATAAACATATAATCTAATCATCTATTATTGTGTTATGTTTATTTATAGACAAAATCTAGGAATTATTTCCATTCAACAGGCTTTCATCCATATGAATTGGTAAGTTTTACACTTTATTATATTAGAAAGACATTTATAGAATCAATTTTGTATCTAACCCCAAATTATGATTTTTAGGGTACAAAATAATTTCCATATGTACAAGACAACAAGTATGATGTCAAATTGATTCACAATAATGAAATCTACCATCTATTTAACAAATCAAGTCTTTTGAATAAAATGGATATATCAGTAAGCTGTTAGTGTTGTTATTATTAGTGTTAAAAGTATAGAAAACATTATTCATTCTCTTCATAATATTTAAAGATGTCATTGATATGAAACATGCCTCTTAGTCTATTCTCTGCATCTATTAACACATAACTATTTAGTCCATTCTGATTTTCAATTCTGTATGGACCTTCAAACATTGGTTGTAATTTCTTACAACGGTTTTCTTTAACATTACTTTTTCTAAGTGAACGAATTAACACTTTATCTCCTTTTTGAAATGTGATTGGTTTTTTTATTTTTCGATTTTGTCTTCTGATATATTTTTCAGCTTTCCTCATAATTCGTTTATTCATTTTCTGCATTACTTGTTCATATCCTGATTATATTCACTAATCCATTTTCTGTTTCCTATATGGCCAAACATTAAATATTCTGGTACTTCCTCTGTATTTAAATTATGTGTATTATTTTAAAAAATATTCTACTTGTGGTATATGTTGCTGCCACGTTTCATGTTGATTCTGGCACACTATTCTTAAATATTTTATAACTTCTTTAATATATCTTTCTGCAGGATTTGCCTGAGAATGTCTGATACTTGAAAATGAATGTTGATTCCCTTTTTCTCACAAAATGCCCGAAATTTTTGGTTGTTAAAATATGTAGCATTATCTATTATGCAATTTCTAAATGGTCCCATTTCTTAGAAAAATTGATTAATATATAATTTCAATGTTTTAACATTTGTTCTTGAGCAGGGATATAGTTTAATAAATTTTGTATATAAATCAACTATCACTAGTATATGCTTTTTTCCTGTTGGAACTAAATTTGAGATAAAATCCATGGACACTGTATTTAGTTTTTCATATACAACATTAGATCTATTATGTGTTCTGGTTTTTGAAACTCTTTTCTTTGTTTATTTGACATATTTGGCATTGGGTAGTAATTTCTTTTGATATACTTATGTCATTATTTGCAAAATAATTGTCCCTAAATAGCATCCATAGCTTTCTTGAACCAATATGCAAGTAATTGTTATGTAAATTTTTCAATATTTTCTTTGCTAAAATTCTAGTTATTACATATACTTCTATGCCATTTATTATTTTATAATAAACTCCATCTTTCTTAAGGACTTTTTGTTTTTCACTCAAATTGATCTGATCTCTTATAATTTTTTCTTTAGAATATAATCCAGTACTTTCTACTAATTGATTTAGTCCAATTTTTATTGTTCGCTGCCCTTTTTGTGATGTATTTTCTAACCTTGATAAAGCATCTGCCACTATATTGGATTTTCCAGAAATGTATTTGATTTCAAAGGAGTATTCACTCAATATTAGACTCCACCGATGTATTCTACTGTTTCCATATTTGTTTTTTAATATAGATGTTAAAACTTGGTGATCTGTTTCTATTGTAAATTCATTACCCAACAAGTAAAATCATAATTTTGTGACACAGTGTATAATACTTGCTAGTTCTAATTCTGAAACTGAGTAACCCTTTTCATGTGGCTTTGTAATTCTTGAAATGAATTGTATTGTGTATTCGACCCCATCATGTATTTGTAATAATACCCCTGAAAATCTCTATATTGATGCATCTGTTCTTAATATGAATGGCTTTGTGTAGTCTGGGTGATATATTTTTAAATTTGACAGAAAAATATTTTTGATTTCTTGGAATGCTAGTTCTCTTCTCTGATCCCATCTCCATTTTACACCTTTTTTCAGTAGTTCAAGTAATGGAATTTCTTTTATACTTAGATCTGGTATCATCCTTTTATAATAATTAATTATTCCAATAAATCCTCTTAAAGTTCTTAAATTGTGTGGTGTTTTATATTCCTGAATGACCTGTGTCCGTTCTGGATCCATTTCGATTCCCTTAGTATTAAGTTTATAACCTAGATATATTACTTCTTTTTGAAAAAATGTACATTTTTCTTGATTTATTTTTAGTGCAACTTTGCCTAATCTGTTGATTATAATTTTTAGGTGTTTCTCATGATCTTAATCAGTTTTAGAAAAAATTAATATATCATCAATGTAGTGAATTACAAAATGTTAATATTGATCCAAAATATCATGAAGATTTCTACATAGAGCACTGCAAGATGATTGAAGTCCAAATGGTACTACTTTGAATTGATATACTACTCCATCTATCTGAAATCCTGTATACTGTCTACTTTTTCTTTCTAGAGGTATTAACCAAAAACTATGCTGTAAATCTTCTAAATTCTTCCTAGTATTCCATCTATACTCATTTGTGCTTCAAATTGTTTTTCAGTAATCTTGTTAATATTCCTTGCATCCAAACATAACCTGATTTCACCTGATCTTTTACGTACTACTACTATAGGGTTTATAAAACGTGTATCTGCCTTCTCAATGATTTCATCTTCTAACATATTATTAATCGTTCTGTTTACTTCTTCTCTGTATTAATATGGTATTGGGTATGATTTTGTTTTAAAATCTTTTTCTTCTTTTAACTTTTATACTATGGATATAATTTTGTGCAATTCTATTTTCTTTATTGACAAGTCCCTTGTGTTGCTGCAATATGGAAACGACTATTGATTTATATGCTTCAGGGCAATTTAAAACTTTTATCATATCTTCTTCTTTACAAATAAAATTATTCTTCATTATGTACTCATTATTCCTTGCTTCCAATTTTACGCACTTCACCTCGTAGGCATCCATCTGCTTAAAATTTCCATTCCTTAAATATTCACTACAATAATTATTCTTTACATTCTTTTGGGACATTTCCCTATCATCAAAATACATTTCTTCTTCATAAACATCATTATTTTCTTTTAATAATATCCTATCAACTCTTATTCCTTCTTCCACCTCATCTTTCTGCATAAATTTAATTATTTGCCATTCCAAAGTTACCAATTTTTCTTCAAAATCTATCTTTACTTTCTTCTTTTCCAATTCATCATTTCCCATTAATATATCAACACATAAATCCTTGACAATAAATCCTTGCATATTAATTTCTTTATTAAGAATATTAATTTTAAAATTGGCTAATTTATCAATTTCACCCAACTTTTTATTATTTGCACCAACAATTTTAATTTTTGGAATCTTTATTATATCTGATAGTTTTAATGTATTAAAAATAAAATTCTCCGAGACTAAAGTACTTTCTGAACCAGTATCTATCATAATCTTAATCATTTTAGTTTTGGCCAAAGCATTTATATAAATTAAATTAATAGATTCAATAATTTTATCATCATCTAAAGAAATAAATTCAGAAGGTTTTTCATAATAGCAATGGCCTAACTTGTAATTCAGAAAGTTTACTGAACAAAATTTTGATTATTAGAATTGTCAGATTGTATCTGACCACTTGGATCTGATGTCCTATGTCTTTCCCTACTATGACTTCTACTCACATTTTCTTGCCTTGTACTATTTCGTTCCCTGTCTTCGCAGCTTCTATTCCTTCGTACACAATTTACCGGTCTGTTATAGTTAGGCCGCTCTGTATTTCTTCTATTGTTAAAATCTTGTCTATTATAATTAGTATTGTTATTAAAATTTTGTCTATTATAACTAGTATTGTTATTAAAGTTTTGTCTATTTTGATTACTGTTATTATTATTAAAATTTTGTAAACTATCACCATATCTATAATTATTATATGATTGTCTATATTGTTGATTATCATTTTTATTATATTGAAAGTTATTATTATGTTTTCTGTTGTTATTATTACTTGTCATATTGCCTCTTTGTATTCTTTGAATAAAATTAATAAAACTATCTATTGTTTGAATATTTTGTACAGTTACTGTTTGCACAACATCAGCATCAAAATGTCTAGATACATTTAAGAGTGTTTCATCCTCTCTAAGTGGTGGTTCTAAATATTTTGCAACTGTTATCAGTTTCAATGCATAATCTACCATATTTGATTTTAAATTGTGATTATTCTTTCCAAAATATAGAATTTCTCTAAACTTTGCTTGCTCTAATTCACCCCAATAATAATTTAAAAATTTATTTTTAAATGTTTGAAAATTATCTAAATCATTTTCAATACTAGCAAACCAAGTTGCTGCATTGTCATTTAATGTCACTCTAATATAATCTTTAATATCATTAATATTATTCACTAATCTTAGTTTATGTTTTAAACTGTTTATGTATACTCTAGGATGCAAATTTTTTATTTTACCAGTGAATTTAATCCCAGTCTCATTTGTTAAATTTAAGTAAGGTCTCCCTATGTCTCTCATTTGTGAAATATAATCTATTCTCTGTTCCACATTTCTTATTTGATTACTATTTATTTGGATATTTTGTTGTATATCGTCTAATTTTTCTTCTGTGTTTCTCATGTCTTCATTAATTTTTACTTCTAAGTTACATTTTTGCAACTCTATTTTCTGTTCTATATCTATTTTATTATCTTGAATAATCCTATTTACTTCTGTCCTCTCATTGTCTATCCTTTTCTTGTAGTCATTCCGTATAATTTTTATTTCATTTGCTACTTTTTTCTCTGCAGTTTCAAGTTTTTTATCCATTTGTTTTACAATTTTATTATTATTATCTTCTATTTTCAATTCTAATTTTCTATAATTCTCTTTCAATTTCTGTTCCATTTTTTTCATGGCTTCTTTGACTTCTTTTAAATTCTGTTCCATTTTTTGTTCTATTTTTTTCATGTCTTCTTTGAATTCTTTTGAATTCTCTTCCATTTTTTTCGTATTCTCTTCCATTTTTTGTTCCATTTTTTTCGTATTCTCTTCTATTGTCTTGTTCATCTGCATCATTAAAGACATCAAAGCTGCCATATTGACATTTTCCTCTCTTTCTGGATTCATTTCTGCAGTATCTTGTGGAACTTGAACTAAACTCTCCTCTTGTATAGGTTGTGTTTCTACTTCCAAATCTTCTTCATTCTTTTTGCTTCTTGTACCTTTCTTTCCTTGAGACATTTTGAGACTTTACTTGTTCAAATATAATTAAAATAAAATCTATAATTTTTTCTTTCTACTAATAATTAATTTATTTATATGAGAGCACCTATCTTCCCAAACTAGGTCTTTTAAATAGAGAGCCCCTCGTTGGGCGCCAAATTTTTATGATGTTTTGTTTGTGAATGATGAGCAATGAGTATTTTTTAATAATATAGGATTTTTATCGCGGTTCTCAAAGAATTAGTTTGTAAGTACTTTTTTAAATTATCTTTATTATATCTATTATGAAACACACATATATATCTAACCTAGCCAATGTAAATTTAAAATAAACTATATTTAAATTGAAATTCTTATGAAACTAATTAAATTCTATAGACAATGTAAAATTTAAACAAACTATCTTCAAAATTGAAATTGTTATGACACTAACTAAATTATATTAACAAAATTTTGTACCTTTCTGTCACTGAATGCCTAAATGAACTTTTTTCCACTGTATAGATTCTAATCACCACTCAATGTCGTCGTGCTTCGGTTTTCCTTGTTTTTGTGAAATTACTTTTTCCAATTATCAGCTTCCACCAATTTAAAATATATTTCTTCTTAAGCATTTATAAACCACCAAGCAAACCAGCAAACAGCATTTATATTTATTTTTCTTTTCAGTATACCAATATCCAATCACCAAATATATTATATAATTTTAATTTTCAATTAATACTTCTTGCATTATCCAATCACCATTTATACATTACATAATTTTTAATCTTCAATAATATTTTCTTTATACTGTTTCTTAATCTTCATTTAACTCACTATATTGAACAATTGGACCTTCTGTCTGACTATAATTGATCTGACTTCTATTTCATGCTAACTCTAATTAACTTTCATACTAAACTGGACTCATAGTAACTGTAACTCATAACTGATTAACTAACTGAATGGACATCTTGAATCCAAATTACCGGGTATTTATATCTTTTTCCATGTTCCAGAATCATCTGGTAAGAAATCCTATTCGATTTTGTTCTATTTCTTCTATATGGATGTTCTCGAAAAAAGTATATGTTCCATCCACAGACATAACCATTATTCCAGAATGTTCCACCGTAAACAAAGGTCAAATTCTGCATTCTGGAGAATTCCTTAATTTTCTATTGATAATTTTGTTGACATTTAGGCTTTTCAGATCAGAATATACACTTAAATTAGTAACTAACACTCTAATTTAATAAAATACACATTTTAAACAACATATTATTATAACCCCACTTTATATTCCCAATTATTACCTAAAATGTCACTTGGAGAGTATGTATAGTTGGTTGCCTAGTCACATGGCTCACTTAAATATATTTACAACATAGTAATTATAAAAAAATACTTTTTATATGCTAATTTCTTAAAAATGCCCTCACATAAATAATTTTTATAAAATTCTCTAGTATATAACTTATAAATTATTTTCTTTAAACACCAATCATATCAATATATATATATATATATATATATATATATATATATATACATATATATATATACATATATATTAATATATATATATATATATATATATATATATATATATATATATATATATATATATATATATATATATATATATATATATATATTATATAAGAGTAAGAAAAAAGAATTTTTTTAGATAGGAAAAAAAAGATCCCATAGAACTACCAAAAACAAATTTTGAACTTTTTTCATTCCAGTGGATATGATAACATTTGCCATGTTATCATATCCACAGGTAACTTTAACATCCTAATATATAAGACTAAATAATGTAAACTAAATTGTAACATATACCTTTTAATGGGTTTTTACGCAGATATTTAGTGGCTCAAAATATGTTCACCTAGACACTGATGATGGAATATGGATTCCGAAAACCTTTTGTCTTCATGACATAGCCCGTTTGGGTTTCTTAATTTATATACCTTTTATAAAGGATTTTAACAAACATTTTTTTTTGTAATGATCTTTCTTTTATCTTAGTAGAGATTGTTAGCTGTACGTCAGTGGTAAATTTACTGGCTTCATTTAGAGGATCGTTGGTGCCTAAGGAATTTTCGAGAAATGTTTCAAGATAATTCTAGAAAACCCTAATTTTTGTGTTTATATAGGATTTGAGTGCAGCTTTTAGTTCGAAATAGTTTATAGAAGAGTTCGGATAATTGGTATCTTGTGAAACTGAGGATGAATAAGGAAAAGGTGAAGGAAGAAAAGAGTATATATGGTTAGGTCCAGATTTGTTGCAAAACTTTTATTTTATAAGTATAACCTTTTGATTAAAAAAGGGATTGTATATTTTAAGGTTATTTTTTATTAACAATTTTTTTTTTTCAAACTAGACTTGGGCTAGTATTTGAAGTACATAAAGTTTTCTTACTTAATTAAATATCGTGTCTAAATTTGGCAAAAGATGAAGTAAAAATATACATAGAGCAGGAAAAATTAATAAATGCGAGAGAAACAGAGAAATTCTATTCATCATGTATGCTGTGATTAGATTTGACATCAGAAGATTTATCAGAGGATGCACTTATATATACTCTTGTAAGTCGGAGGTAGGCTGTTCTTTTAACTTTTTTAAGATTATAGTGATAAGGTTTTTTAGTGATCTTTTCCTTGTACCTATGTAGAGCTGCAATAATTTCTTTTAAATATAATCTATGTTGTAGGATTTCTAAGCTTCTTGTAGTGGGGTGATACATACAAAAGAGATCTCAAGAAATGCAATAAGTTGCGTGGAATTGAGCGTAAAATGAGTCGGATTATCTTAATAGAGATAAAAGGAGGAAAAGGACTTAATATAAAACTCATTAACTGCCATAATTTTAAATAGTTGTATTACATATCGTTATGCAAAAAAAAAGTTATTAACATTTATAAATTATACTTTAAAAATAAGGGTTTTTAAATTATCTCGGTCAATTCTTTATGTATTTTAATTATAAAAATCTCAATATTAGAGAACATTTTATGATCTATAACTTTTATTTTAACCATATATCTCTAACATGTATAAGAAACGTTTTATGCGCATACACTTTTTACGATTGTTTAATAAAAAAGCAAAACAAAATTAGCTGAAGTCTTTAGATCATCAGCTACCCCTCATATACCTTTTAGAGACTTTAAATATCTGTTTAAGATTTTTTCAGCTTTTTTAGAGTTGTAGATCATAAAAAGTTATGTAACTTTTGAGAGTATCCAAATTAAAATACATGAAACTATTAATCGAAATAGTTACAAAAAAACCTTATTTTTCCAGTTATTTATAATTTAAAATAACTCTTTTTTGCCCAAAGACATGTAACATAGCTCGTTGAAATTATGGAAATTAATAAGTTATTAAAATACGCTAAATATCAATCAGAGCAAATAGTTTATAGGTTATTTAATCTGTTTATAAACATTTATATTAACTTTGATATCGTTTATGCCACAAACTTATATAGAGGCTTAATGAAAATCTGATGAAAAACACACTTAAAAAAAAAGAATCTTCTATGACCATTACGTGCCAAGAGAGCATTTTATATTTAAAACCAAAGCATTTTATTCTTAAAATCATACTTCCATTGTCTATTAACAGTAAGAGCTGAAAATTGAAAGGATTCTAAATAAAGATCTGAATTGTGCGATCCAACTTACAGATGGCATATGCCGTAAAGAAGTACAAATTTATAACCCGTTAAAATGATGGTATTCGTAAAATACCGCTTCGGAAAAGTAGAATGGAGAACCATCTGAGCTCCGTTTTTTTTTACATTTAAACTTTTTTAAAATGAATCGCGCTTGCAAAATTTGCAATATCTTGGCTTCTGTGGCACGTAAAACATAAATTTTTTTTTAATTGGGTTAGCTCAACAAAAAGTTGTTGAAATAATCGCTTTCCATGATAAACAAATCGTCACTATTTTTATTAGTTACATTATATACCATTATGCAAAAACAAAGTTATTAAAATTTATAAAGTTCTGCAAAATCAAGGGTTTTTTGCAACTATTTTGGTGAATTCTTTATATATTTTAATTTAAAAACTCACAAATAGAAGAACTTTTTGAGATCTACAATTTTTATTTTAACTATTTTTCTCCAACTGGATAAAAAACCTTTTATAGGCAAAATAATGACCTCTCACTTTTTAAAATTGTTTAAACAAAAACAAACCAAAATCACCTGTATGTCTTCACAGATTTATTGTTAACTAACCCTCATAAATCTTTTAGAAGATTTTTACGTGAAATCAATCATTTTTTCCCAGATGGACTGGTGTACAAATTAGTTCTCCGATAAAGATGAACTTATTTCTACTTTTCAATACTTTCAATTCAATACAAACTAAAAATAGCTAAAGAAATACATATTTAAATATCTAATAGACGATTCGACTCTGAACATAGTAGCTAATACGTGTTTTAAATCGAGCTCTCATAATTAATTTAAAAACTAGTGAAATACTAAAAATATTTTCGTTAATTAGTGATCCAGCAGTGAAATAACAAAAATAAACACAACAGAGATAGTAAGTTACTTTAAACATAACAGTTTTTACTATTATCATTGTTTAAATAGGACTAGTTAGACAATCCTTATGGAACAAACGTTTGATTTTTATTCTGCCGTCATATTGCGGCCTCTAGTCATAAATTTAAAAAACTATTAACAGAAACTTAATTCTCAGCAGGATTCTATTCGAGTATATTTTTATCTGTCTGGTAACTTATGCAAACCTGTACACGGGTGCCAGATTGTGAAGAAAATATAAGATTTTAATAAAATGCTTATTGTTATTATCGTTGTATGCGTTTTGTGAAACATAACTTGACTATTTCAAGCGAATATTTCAATTTGTTTTTCTACTTTGAGACTTGATAAATCTAAACCGGTTAGTAATCTATTTAAATGAAGCAGTTAAATGCTGCCTTTTTTTAATTTTCATTAGTTTACCAGATATTTAATTTGGTTATATGATTTGTTAGAAAAGGATTAAATATTTAATTGAAATAGACTCGACTGCTATCGTCTTAGAACACTCATGCGGAGGTTTATTTTTTAGTCAAGACTTGAGTTTTATCATTGTTTAAAAAAAAATCTTTTTAAACAATGGTTTTATGTATGTTTTGAGAAAATTAAATTTTCAATCTTTTAATCTTTAAAATGACGTTTGAAAATATAGTAAATTTATGGGTATGGTTTTTTGATAATGGTTTTGAAACAAATAAACAGATCGATATGCCACAACAAGAGGCAACACATATTTAGGGACAAATTAATCTATGTGTTGGGATAAAAGGAATAATAATTAACAAAACTTTAATAAATAGTACCCTTTATTTTATTTATTTATGTATTTTATAATACACACACCATTTTTGTATTTCTGTTTATATAAATGAGAATGTTTTTTTCAATCAACTCGCCCGATATGACTGTTTATGCAAAAATTAAATTCGCGTTATTTTAATAGTTAGATAACACTTATGAAAATTCCAATATCTACACTATAGACAATATTAACAAAATAATAATTCAAGGTAAAAAAACAAAACAAAATTGTTTACATTAATAGTTATAGAAATCGATTGTAACATTGTTTGCATGAACTAAAATAAGCAATGTATGAGTTGGATCTATGTATGAACCAGCAATACTAGTTTAAAAATATTAGATCGATGTTTAACTACAATGGTATCAAGTCCAACAAACGTTATGATAGCAAAGTGTTCAAGAAAAACTGCAGCAGAAAACTGAGTTTGTGGCTTTCGTGCAGTTTGTACAGATTTTGTCCTAATCTTAACCAGTCTCTTTTTTTAGTGCTGTTATGCGAGTTTTAAGAAAATTAATCCGTATTCGAGATGCATGTAATCTCCTTTAAAGTGTGTGATAATTAGGAAATCTTTTTTTCTTGACCAATGGTGATAACGGCATATCTAAAAAGCTCATCAACAAAATCGTCAAGTTCAGAATTATCACTGTGCGAAACAGTATTGGCACTGGTTGATGGTTGTTTTTCTATTGAATACGTATGAAAAACGCGTGGTGTCGTTAACGAACCTTCCTCTTCTACCTCACTATATTTTTTTGGTATAGCAGTACTGGGTAAATATTTTGCATTTAGATATCTTTGGTCAAAATGCTTACTGCATAGATTTTTTTTTAAATCGGGTAGCTCCAGACTTTCCAATGCAGCATTACCTACAACAATATTATTATTAACACAACTGAAAAAAAGCAACTTTCTGCACAATAAATTAAAAAAATAAGTTCTGTATTTAAGATATAGATAACTTGGCAGTTATGCCAATATATGTTTATATTTATATATATATATATATATATATATATATATATATATATATATATATATATATATATATATAATATATATATATATATATATATATATATATTTATATATATATATATATATATAAATATATATATATATATATATAAATATATATATATATATATATAAATATATATATATATATATATAAATATATATATTTATATATATATATATATATATATATATATATATATATATATATATATATATTATATAAGAGTAAGAAAAAAAATTAATGGAAATTGAAACGTCAATAAACGTATTTTAACCTTTAATTGTGGCTTATTCCCATTTAAATAGTAATTAATTTAAAATGCCACAAGAAAATAGCTTCATAACAATATTAGGAAAAAAAAAGATCCCATATCACTACCAAAAACAAATTTTTGATAGTGCTATGGGATCTAGTCATGGATGATGTTATCAGTGATTGTATCAACAATTACACTTTTTTCATTCCTTTTATTAAAAGATATGTAGATGATTTAGTTTTGGCACTTCCTAAGCACAAAATTAATGAAATAGTCAACATTTTCAACAATCATAATCAACATATACAATTTACAGTTGAGGAAGAGGTAGATGATTCTCTAGTTCCTTAGAGAAGGTTTCAAGTCCAGTGCTTTATACAGGTTGGTGAATTGTTTGCAGTCGGTAAGTTTGGTATGGTTGATTCGTAGTCTTCTAATAGTCGATGCTTCTCTTCTAGTTATGAAGTCTAGGGAGAGATGACCAATAAAAGATTGAAGTTTATGAAAAGTTGTTTTGCTCTTTTGCTCTAAGTTTTGTCAAATATCCTCTACTGACTTTTTAAAAACGAATTTCGAGATTCGTTAGCTAGTTGAATTGGGGTGACTTCAGTTACCCCATGGTTGGTAGCTTCTTTGGCAAAATTATCTGCTGTTTTATTATCAGTAGTTCCGGTGTGAGAAGGCAGCCATATGAGAGAGACTTACATCGTAAGCAGAGAGATTTTGGTATATGTCATGAATGTTTTGAACTAATAGGTGGTCAGTGAAAATTGTATTTACTAAATGGAGATATGAAAGTTAATCTGAACAAATGGCAATATGTCTGTTTTGATGGGAGATGCATTTAAAAGCCAACAGAATACTATATAGTTCACCTGTGCAAACGTTGCATATTAAGGGTAACCGAGATGATGTTACAAGTTCATGTTTAGTGGTTACTGCGCAACCAATACCAGTGGTAGTTTTAGAAGCATCTGTATAGAAAATAAAATTCTTAAAATGCTTTCTTTATAAGAAGGTTAGAAGATTCAAGTTTGTTAAAAATATTGAGTGAGGTATATATTGAAGGGAGATCTTTAGCCCAGAGGGGAAGTAAAGTTAGAGGAAATGAACCAGTCTAGAAAAGGTCAATATTTTTAAGTAGTGGACAAATTAATTGAGGTATAGGTTTTATGATAAGGTATTGGTTATTGTTAGTGGAAGAAGACGCCATTGTGGCAATTAGGGAATGAACGGGATTAAATGGATTTGCAGATGTTGATGCAGCATACGAAAGTAGAAGTGATTATCGTCTTAGGGTAGGAGAAAGTTCATTAGATTCAGGGTATACACTCTCAATAGGACTAAAGCGAAAAGCGCTCAGACCTAGAAGAAGTTTTATCGGCACCCCATTGAAGATGACTGAGGGTTTTAAAACAAACAAACAAACTTTTAAAACAATTGATTTTAAGTTCAGAGATTTGACTCTTTCAATTTAATCTGGAGTCAAACATAAAACCGAGAATTTTACATTAATTAACTGCAGAAAGTAGAGAATTGTTAAATAAAATTTTGGTTAAGGGAGTGAAAATTCTTCTGGAAAATTTTACTAATTTGGTTTTGTTCTCAGTGAGTGATAATACTAGTTCGTTAGATCTATCTTGAAGTAGATTTACTACACTTTGTATAAGTTTATATGAGGTTGGGACCTCACCAGGGTTGAGTTACCAGTGGATATGATAACATTTGCCATGTTATTATATCCACTGGTAGCTTTAACATCCTAATATATAAGACTAAATAATGTAAACTAAATTGTAACATATAACTTTTAACGGATTTTTACCCAGATATTTAGCGGCTCAAAACATGTTCACCTAGACACCGATGATGGAATATAGATTCCAAAAACCTTTTGTCTTCATGACATAGCCCATTTGGGTTTTTTAATTTATATACCTTTTATAATGGATTTTAACAAAATTTTTTTTTGTAATGATTTTTCTTTTATATTAGTATAGATTAGGGCAAGATCTTTCATTAACGATTGTCAGCGGTATGTCAGTGGTAAATTTACTGGCTTCATTTAGAGGGTCGTTGGTGCCTAAGGAATTTTCGAGAAATTTTTCAAGATAATTCTAGAAAACCCTAATTTTTGTAAATTTATAGGATTTGAGTGCAGCTTTTAGTTCGAAATAGTTTATAAAAGAGTTCGGATAATTGGTATCTTGTGAAACTAAGGATGAATAAGGAAAGGGTGAGGGAAGAAAAGAGTATATATGGTTAGGTCCAGATTTGTTCAAAAACTTTTATTTTATCAAGTATAACCTTTTGATTAAAAAAGGGATTGGATATTTTAAGGTTATTTTTTATTAACATTTTTTTTTTAAACTAGACTTGGGCTAGTATTTGAAGTACATAAAGTTTTTTTACTTAATTAAATATCGTGTCTAAATTTGGCAAAAGATGAAGTAAAAATATACAAAGAGCAGAAAACTCATGATATATGCCTATTGATCATCTGATGTTCCGTATTTCTTAGGGACTGTTCGATTAGTGAATGCGGGATGGAAGGAGATACATTTGAATTAAGGATTCTTTTGGTCGCAGAAAGAAGCCTGCAGATAAAGATGACGGTGAAATTAATTATGACGTTCGGTGTATTAGTTGATCAACGATGTCAGTAGAAGTAAGGAAAATATAGATTCGATTATTCGAAATGCGAGATTTAAAAGTAATATTTTTTGGATAAACTATTTTACCAATTTCTTTAATATATTCAAATAACACAATACCTAAACGTGAGTACCTAAAGGACCCTCTCTTAAACTGGAAAGAAAGAAAAAAAGGATCTCACCTATTTCTTGGGATTTTCTCTGGATTTCTTTAATTAAACCAATATAGCCACAATTAAATTCGACTATTGAAATATAAAACCAAATTTAATACTCGTCTTCTTATCACATTGTGATTAAAGAACTTCGCTTCGTATTGTTAACTCGTCGATGAATTAATATATCTGTTTAACACTGTTTAAATCTTTAAAATCCATTAGGAACTTTAACAAGGGTGTTTAACCTTTGACAGTTATTTGATGTTTTTTGAATCGATTATTTGAAGCTTTATTTATAAACTTCACCATTTTATTAAACTTATTATTAAAAAAACGGTTTGCAAAAGTGCTTTTTAGCTTCTAAACATTTATACTACTTTTGATATTTTTCATGTCATACGGCTGTACGTAGGCTCAATGAAAAGCTGGCGTAAAAGCACAATTTAAAAAAAAAACAGAACTTTCTATAACCACTAACAAGAAACAAGCTGAGATATTGCAGCGGACAGATCTCCCTTGCATTTTTCTATGGCGATATTTTACGAGTACCATTATTTTAATGTTTCAAAACTAATTTACTTCTTCACTGTGTATGCTATTGATAAATCGAATTCTTTTACAATGTTTAATTTTCAGCTCTTAATGTTAATAAACAATGAAAATATTTGCAATTTCTTAAACAAGAAAAAAAAATGCTATTTGATTTTCTCTGGACCATAGAAGGTTTTGGTTTTTTTTAATGTTTTTTTTATTAGCTTTATATTGAGCCTACATACAAGTGTATGATATAAAAAAGTCAAAGTTATTAGAAATTTTTATATGCTAAAAATTTGTTACTCTTCAAACTGATTTTTAAAAACAAATTTATTATATTCTTGATGTTTTTTTTTAAATAATTTAAAACGAAGCCATAAAAAATCGATTGCTATTTACAAAATATCCCTAGAGTGACTGTTTGGACAAGTACAGTTGTTTAAATAATCGGTCTCCTGGATAAACAAATTGAATAACTCATAAACTGTATGGTCGTTCTGTATGACATTTAGCACACTTTAAAAACTCATTAACTGCCATAATTTTAAATAGTTGTATTACATATCGTTATGCAAAAAGAAAGTTATTAACATTTATAAATTATACTTTAAAAATAAGGGTTTTTAAATTATCTCGGTCAATTCTTTATGTATTTTAATTATAAAAATATCAATATTAGAGAACATTTTATGATCTATTTCATTTTATGAACTTTTATTTTAACGTTTTATGCGCATAAACTTTTTTCACTTTTTACGATTGTTTAAAAAAAAAAGCAAAGCAAAATTAGCTAAAGTCTTCACATAATTGTCATCAGCTACCCCTCATATACCTTTTAGAGACTTTAAATATCTGTTTAAGATTTTTTCAGCTTTTTTAGAGTTGTAGATCATAAAAAGTAATGTAACTTTTGAGAGTATCTAAATTAAAATACAAGAAACTATTAATCGAAATAGTTGCAAAAAACCTTATTTTTGCAGTTATTTATAAATTAAAATAACTATTTTTTGTGCAAAAACATATAACATAGCTCCTTGAAATTATGGAAATTAATAAGTTATTACAGTGCGCTAAATGTCAATCAGAGCAAATAGTTTATAGGTTATTTAATCTGTTTATAAACATTTATATCTTTGATATCGTTTATGCCACAAACTTATATAGAGGCTAATGAAAAACTGATGAAAAACACACTTCCTAAAAAAAAAATCTTCTATGGCCATTACGAGCCAAGCGAGCATTTTATATTTAAAACCAAAGCATTTTATTCTTAAAATCATACTTCCATTGTCTATTAACAGTAAAAGATGAAAATTGAAGGGACTCTAAATAAATATCTGAATTGTGCGATCCAGCTTAGAGATGGCATATGCGGTAAAGAAGTAAAAATTTATAACCCGTTAAAATGATGGTACTCGTAAAATACCTCTTCGGAAAAGTAGAATGGAGAACCATCTGAGCTCCGTTTTTTTTTTAGATTTGAACTTTTTTAAAATAAATAGCGCTTGTAAAATTTGCAATATCTTGGCTTCTGTGGCACGTAAAACATAATTTTTTTTAACTGGGGTAGCTCAACAAAAAGTTGTTTAAATAATCGCTTTCCATGATAAACAAATGGTCACTATTGTTATTAGTTACATTACATACCATTATGCAAAAACAAAGTTATTAAAATTTATAAATTTCTGCAAAATCAAGGGTTTTTGGTGAATTTTGGTGAATTCTTTATATATTTTAATTTAGAAACTCACAAAAGGAAGAACTTTTTGAGATCTACAATTTTTATTTTAACTATTTTTCTCTAAACTGGATAAAAAACGTTTTATAAGCAAAAGAATGACCTCTCACTTTTTAAAACTGTTTAAACAAAAACAAACCAAAATACCTGTATGTCTTCACAGATTTATTATTAACTAACACTCGTATATCTTTTAGAACCTTCAAATATCTTTATAAGATTTTTACGTGTAATCAATGATTTTTTTACAGATGGACTGGTGTATAAATTAGTTCTCCGATAAAGATGAACTTATTTCTACTTTTCAATACAATAACTAAAAATAGGTAGCTAAAGAAATACATATTTAAATATCTAATATTTTGTTTATGTGATAACTTGATATTTATTCACTAATTTGTTTTTCCGAAGTTTATTATATCATAATTATAATACCAACGAAAACGTAAAATTCAAATGATGAATGAAAAAAAAAAATAAACATTTTTTTAAGTTAATTACGTAACGGAAACGGTGTAAAATAAAGGAATATAAAAAAAGTTTCTATTTACTTACCAGAGTGTAATATCCATGTTTGACAAGCCGAAAGATTTTTTGTCGGAAATCTGAACATTCTTAAACCATGAATTTTGTATGATGATAAACCACATTTGTAATAACAACAAATATTTCCAGCCATCTGTAAAAAACGATTTATTATGGAAGTAACATTATTTTAATTTAAAATCACTTTTTTCAAATATTATCGAATGTATGTATTATCCGCTAAAATTTATTTCTAAATACCTAATTTGTTCATTTCTCATACAAATGTTTTTTGTTTTAAACACACAGAATTAAAATGTTTTACTTACCTCGGACCAAATTTTTGTAATACACTTCCAAATAAAATAAAATATTTAAATTCTTTAAACTTATTTAGATATAGGAAGATTTAGAAGCCACAGTACGTTTATGTACAATTTTAGTTGACACGATATTTACTAGTTGATAGTAATAACCCTATTTTAAATGAATATCTTAAGTTATTCAAGGTCTGTTTTTTTTTACATGTTTATTTGTAAATATACCTGTTGCTACTATGTCAGTGAAATATTGCAACGCTGGTGAATTTAATTCAA
Organism: Diabrotica undecimpunctata; assembly: GCF_040954645.1. Taxonomy (NCBI): domain Eukaryota; kingdom Metazoa; phylum Arthropoda; class Insecta; order Coleoptera; family Chrysomelidae; genus Diabrotica; species Diabrotica undecimpunctata. Next base: position 637,284 of record NC_092813.1, on the reverse strand, counting down.
TGGATCAAAAATGGACGTTAAGTTTAGTCTTTAACTTTTTCACATAGCACCATCTAGTATAACGTATATCAAACAAACAATGGTATATTAAAATCTATTGAGACAGAAAGAGTGGTGACATCTAGTGACTGTCTCAATTAGAATCAAACAAATTTATACATTGCGTTGGCTAACTAGTTCTATTTAAACAATGCTATTATCAAATATTATTTTGGATAACCTACAAAATCTAGGACAGGTATTTATACCAAACCTGTTCCACTACAGACTAAGAAGGTTGTTTGCCAGGACCGTAGTCCAGTTACAAATGATAATTAAAAATGGATAGTTCTATTCAATCTGAAATTCCTACAACTAACAACACACCAAACAGCTCCTCATCATATCAATTTAATGGATCACCTACATATTCTTCCGTAACCAATCAAACACCACAATCCAATATATTTCCATCAAGAAAACAAGCAATTATTTTTGATTCAATTGAAAATACCAAACTAGATGATTACTTGTCCGCTTTGAGTCATCTGATACAACCAACCCAGATATCCTTCTGTTCAAAATTATCAAATAATAGAGTATGTATTTATTTAGCAAACGAAAAACTAGTTGAGGATTTCATAAACAGAAATGAAAAAATTCAAATAAACCATCAACTCTTACAAGCTCGTAGACTAATTAGCCCTAGTCAGCGATTAGTATTGTCCAATGTCTGTCCCTCAATCCCACACTCAGTCCTAATATCCGCATTAAAATCACATGGATTAAATCTTCTGTCACCTATAACATTCCTAAGAATAGGCACATCAACACCACAATTCCAACATATTTTGAGTTTCAGACGCCAAACATACATTTCTCCACTAAATAACCAGCCCTTACCTGATTCTTTTCTTATCACATATGAGGAAACGACATACAGAATTTTCCTTTCATTAGATAACCAAGTTTGTCAAACATGTAAACAAACCAACCACTTAACAAAAAATTGTCCAATGTCTACTGCGATTACAACAGATAATTCAACATCAAATAATCCAGTTCCAAATATAAACCCAATTGAAAATACAACTAATCTATCAACTCAAAAAACCCAGACAAACACTAAACAACAACAATCAAAAGAAGAAGGCACACAACAAGAAACCCAACCACAAAATAACCAACAAGAAAAACCGCACATGCAGCTAACCAAAGAAGATTCAGAAACAACAAACTACCCAAAAATAGATATAGAAAATAAGGCAACGCATATAAACACAGGGAAAGCACAAAACAAACGCACAATCTCCCAAGTCTCTCCACCAGCTACTACATCTACAGAGGAACCTACTTTTATTACACCAAAAAATAAAGAGAAGAAAGTAAAATCAGATCAAAATGTCAAACCACAAAAAACACTAGAAGAAATGCTAAGATACTGTAAACCTTTATTTGAGAACCCAAATTCCAACTACCCTATAACTTACGAACAGTTATTAGACTTTTTCGAAAACTGTGAGAACTCACCAGACCCGTTAAGTGTCACCAAAATGTATACAGAAGAAACAGCAGAGGTCACAGATCTATTAACTAATATATACCCTTACCTAAAGGACCGAAAAATTAAAGTCAAATGCACTCGAATAAAAAATAAAATATTAAAGCAAATCAACTTAGACCTTCAAACAGACTTAGAAAGCGACGCATCAATAGAAAATTAATAACACATCATTTTCAACTCTCTAATTCAATGGAACATAAATGGGTATTACACCCATTTAGAAATGTTAAAATTACTAATTTCAAAACATAAACCTAGTCTGATATGTTTACCAGAAACCCACTTCAAAAACAACAAAGCTCATGACTTGAAGAATTTCAATTGTTTTTTTAGAAATCGAGAAAATTCGAAAATTGCAAGCGGAGGGGTAGCAATCTACATAAAAGATAGCTTTGACGCTAAACTGATAAAACTCACAACAACTATTGAAGCAATTGGAATTAGAGTCACAGACACAATTTCTTTTTCAATTTGCAATATTTACATTCCCCCCAATAAAGAACCCGATTCAAAAGAAATTTCAAACTTATTAAATCAACTACCTGCTCCAAGGATAATAATTGGAGATTTCAATGCACATAATCCGTTATGGGGTTCAGCAAAACTAACATCTCTAGGTCGAAAAATAGAAAAAATAATAGAAGAAGTCAACCTAAATATTCTTAACGACGGACAACATACGCGCTTTGACACAAGAACAGGTGAAGGCTCTTGTATAGATCTATGTATTTGCGAACCATCAATTACACATACTCTTACGTGGGATGTGTTACCAGATCTATATGATAGTGATCACTACCCTATCATAATAAGCAATGAACTACAATCAACTACTCCGCAACAACTAAAATGGAATTTAAAAGGCGCAAATTGGACAGAATTTCAAAATTACGTTGAAAACAACCTGCAAAACCTAAATGACAATGTAGATATAGACAAAACAATATACTCTCTGACAAACGTAATCACAGAATCAGCAAAAAAGTACGTTGGAATAATTAAGTACGATCACAAACATCAGTCGGTACCTTGGTGGAATCATGACTGCAAAGAAGCATTAAAACAATCGAAACAAGCTTTTAATAAATTCAAACGACAAAAAACTCAAGAAAATTCTATAGAATTCAAAAAATTAAGGGCAGTCGCTAGGTATACCATTAAAAAAGCCAAACGTGACTCTTGGAGAGAATATGTCACCACAATACATAGTTCAACTCCTATAACAGCTATATGGAAAAAAGTCAACAAAATGTCTTGTTCCAAACCCTATAAATCAATAAACTTTTTAACTCAAAATAACACTATTTATAAAAGCCCAGAAGAAATATCCAATATACTAGCATCTACTTATGAATATAACTCAAGTAACTTAAATTATACTTCCAATTTCTTAAAAATCAAAATAAAAGAAGAAAAAAATCCTATAGAATATTACGATCAAAACAATAACGATCTCAATATACAAATAATAAAGGAAGAATTAGAAAATGTATTTCAGAATTGTAAGAACACTTGTCCTGGACCCGACAATATACCGTTTATATTTCTTAAAAATTTAGGCCCTCAATCTAAAGAACACCTACTCAAAATCTACAATATAATCTTATCCAGAAACGTATTTCCTAAATCATGGAAAAATTCAATCATAATACCTATTCAAAAACCAACTAAACCAAAATCAGATCCACAAACATATCGACCGATATCACTCACATGTAGCATAGGTAAAATATTAGAAAAGATAATAAACAATAGGCTTATGTGGTATTTAGAAGCAAACAAATTAATTATTCCAGAACAATGTGGTTTCCGAAAACATCGCTCAACTTTAGACAATCTCAAATTTAGACAATAAGCAAAGCATATGATACAGTTTGGAAATATTCAATCATTAAAACACTCAGCAGCTGGTTAATAAGGGGTAACATATTAAAATACATTTCAAATTTTCTTGAAAACAGACAATTTCAAGTTCGAGTTGACGGAACATATTCTCAAACAAAATGGTATACCACAAGGATCAAATTTAAGCACAACTTTATTCTTAGTAGCAATAAATTCGATATTAACACAAATTGAAAACCCCGTCAAAGCTAGATTATACGCTGACGACCTAGTTATTTTCTGTAGAGGAAAAAACATAGCAACGATTCACAATCACATTCAAAAAGCGTTAACACACATTGAGAAATGGTCAGCTACAAGTGGACTTCAGTTTAACACTACAAAAACGAAAGCAATCTGTTTCTCAAAGAGAAATCAAATCCAAACAAAAGAATTATATCTACACGAACAAAAACTAGATTATGTAGAAGAAATCCGATTCTTGGGTATGACGTTTGATAAAAAATTAACTTGGAAGACACATATTCAACAGCTGAAAAAATCCTGTCTACCTGGTATAAATTTACTACGATCCCTTGCCTTTAAAAACTGGGGTGCCGATTATTCAAGTTTAATACTTATTTACAAATCCATAATTCGATCAAAACTTGACTATGGAGCCATCGTCTACAACTCCTCCAAAAAAACACATTTGAAGTCACTGGATATTATCCAAAATAGATGTCTACGTATTTCTTTAGGTGCTCACTACACAAGTCCCATTCAAAGTCTTTATTGGGAAAGTGGAGAACTTCCTCTTTCTTTTAGAAGACAATATCTAAGCCTAACATATGCAGCGGCAGTGTCATCAAACCGAAATAATCCAGTACTGCATAACGTTTTTGCTGATCGATTTACAAATAAATTCCAACAAACACATCAAATTGATCATCCTTTTTACTTTCGTATAAAATTATACTAATCCAAATTAAATTTTCAATTTCCAAAAACCTATGATACCTCTTCAATCCACAACCCAGCACCATGGACAATATCTATTCCTGATATCGACATCAGTCTAACAAGCCTAAGAAAATCAGAGATATCATCAACCGTCATTAAACAAAAGTTTTATACACTATTAAACAGATATGGCAATACCTACAACGTATACACCGATGCGTCAAAAAATGAAGACAGAGTTGGAGCAGCAATTTATTCGCAAGACTCCTCAGTTAGTTTCAAATTGCCATCAATTACAACCATCTTTTCGGCTGAATTATTTGCAATCCTAAAAGCACTATTGTTAATACAAAACAAAAACAAAGAAAGATATATAATAATCACAGATTCTTTAAGTTCATTATCCTCACTGACTCAATTGTACTGTGACAACCCCCTTCTACTTCTTATTAAAAAAGAACTTAAAAACATTGCAAATAAGAACATCCAAGTTCACTTTTTATGGGTGCCTTCTCATATAGGAATTGAAGGTAACGAAGTTGTAGATAAACTGGCTAAGAACGCACCAACTAACCCGATGTCAGAAGAAAGTAATATATTGGTACAAAACGATTTAAAACCATACCTAAAACAAAAAATAATTCAAAAATGGCAAGAAACTTGGAACAACACTCCATCAAGGCTATACGAAGTCAACAAACATTCACATCTTTGGAAACCAAAAATAAAAGACAGGAGAGAGCAAGTGATACTTACCCGTCTCCGTATCGGCCATACACGACTTACTCATGACTATTTATTACAGCGCAAAAATAAACCAGTGTGTGAAGTGTGCAACAGTGTTCTAACGGTTAAACATTTTTTAATACAGTGTCCCAAATATAATAGTGATCGACTCAAATATAACATACCCAACTCCCTAAGAGATGCCCTAGAAGAAAATACAGACACCCGAAAAATATTTTCCTATCTTAAAGACTGCCAACTCCTTCAAAAGATCTAAAACGAACATTGTAACACAAAGATATTATTATTATTATTATTGTAAACTAATGTATATTTTACTTATTGTATCTATATTGTAATAATCTAAATACGCTAATGACCCTGCGTGGTTGATGCGTTAATAAAATAAAAAAAAATACCTAATACTTTGTTTATGTTTATTAACTTGATATTTATTCACTAATTTGTTTTTCCGAAATTTATGATATTATAATTATATTACTAACGAGAACGTAAAATTAAAATTAATGCATCTCGAATATGACGCATTCACCCTGGCGATAATAAAAAATGAATGAAAAAAAATAAACATTTTTTTAAGTTAATTACGTAACGGAAACGGTGTAAAATAAAAGAATATAAAAAAAGTTTCTATTTACTTACCAGAGTGTAATATCCATGTTTGACAAGCCGAAGGATTTTTTGTCGGAAATCTGAACATTCTTAATCCATGAATTTTGTATGGTGATAAACCACATTTGTAATAACAACAAATATTTCTAACCATCTAATTATAACTTTGTGTTTTGAAAAGGAGTTTTTAAAAATTATTTTATTTACTTTTTGAAAATACAAGTTTACAAAAATTAACAAACAAAAGTTATGAAGCAAAAACTATAAAGCAAAAGTTAAGTAGCAAAAGTTATATTAATTGAAATGTTCCTCTATTTATAATATTGTATTGCGTAGTTTCTATTGTCCTACAATGTGCAGATTCTGTGGAATCCAGTGGCGTAACTATCTGTAAAAAATCATTTATTTATTATGGAAGTAACATTATTTTAATTTAAAATCACTTTTTTCAAATATTATCGAAGGTATGTATTATCCGGTAAAATTTATTTCTAAATACCTAATTTGTTCATTTCTCATACAAATGTTTTTTGTTTTAAACACATAGAATTAAAATGTTTTACTTACCTCGGACCAAATTTTTGTAATACAATTTCAAATAAAATAAGATATTTAAATTCTTTAAACATATTTAGATATAGGCAGATTTAGAAGCCACAGCACGTTTATGTACAATTTTAGTTGACACGATATTTACTAGTTCTATTTTAAATGAATAATGTGATTCATGGTCTGTCTTTTGTAACATTTTTATTTGTAAGTAAACCTGTTGCTACTATGTCAGTGAAATATTGCAACGCTAGTGAATTTAATTCAGGGGATCAAAAATGGACGTTTAGTTTAGTACTTTTTCACATAGCACCATCTAGTATAACGTATATCAAACAAACAATGGTATATTAAAATCTATTGAGACAGAAAGAGTGGTGACATCTCGTGACTGTCTCAATTAGAATCAAACAAATTTATACATTGCGTTGGCTAACTAGTCCTATTTAAACAATGGTATTAGCATTTTATTATATATCGTGGCTGAATGGATCAATAATCCAAAGCCATTAAAAAAAACAAAAAAATATCAGATAATGGTGTTATTTGATTAAAAAATTCTTCCTCTAATGTACTGTCAAAGCATTTTGTGTTCGATATTGGTTTTCTGTTTATTTTCCTGGCTTGATTCCATAAAGTTGATGATGGAGTAGTTTTATTTAGGGCGGAAACAAAATTTTTCCAACTTTGTTTGGCTATTGCTTTTAGTTTTTTCTTACCGTTTGCTATGGTCTCTTGGCATTTCAAGTAATTTTTAAAATTCGAATTATGTTTGTACATTGAAAGGGATTCTTGCTTCTTACTGATGACTCTGTCGCCGTCTTTATTCCACCAAGGGGGAGGGTTTCAAATTTTGTTTTTAAAAGGTTTATACTGTGGAATTAAAATTTCTGCTGCCTGGTTGATATATTTTCCATTTGGTACTGCTTATCAAAAAATTGTTCAACAGAAGATGCATATAAATACCAATTGGTCTTTTTTTATTTTTTTATTCCACTTGCTTGCAGGATTAATCTTTTCAATTTTATTCTTGCAATTCATTTCCATGTTGATGATAAAATGGTTTGAGCCTAAAGTATCTGGATAGACGGACCAGATTATTTTACTAGTTAGTTCAGGCGAGGCGAAAGTTACATCGATGGCTGAAATATTTTGATCAGGTCAGGTAAGAATAGTTGGTTGGCTGTTATTCATTACTATATAACCCAAATCATCTGCAGCTGTTATAAGTTGTTTTCCAACTACGTCATTAAAATTCGATCCCCAAATTGTATGATGAGCGTTGAAGTCTCCACCTAAAATTGCTTGTTTACTTACTTCCGAGAAAATATTCGTCCAATCAGATACTGTGCTTTTACTTTTAGGCGATCTGTATATAGATAATATGCTTAATTTACTTTTTTCGTATTTAATCTTTGTACCACAAACTTGAATATCTTTATTAAAATTACAATTTAACTTTAATTCGCTAAAAGAAATTGAATTATGAATTAATATGGCAACGCCGCCAAAACCGTCGTGCCTGTCATTCCTGATAAGATTGTAACCATTAAATCTATATTGCAATTTTTTTTTAAACCATGTTTCACTGAGAAGAAGAATGTCTATTTTTTCTTTGTTTAAATAATTCGTTAAGCTGCCTTTATTGGCAACCGCAATAGCGTTCCACTGACTTATTTTAAAAAAATGTTTATAAGACATTAAAATTACTATTATCTATTGTATGAAATACCTGTTCTAAACCTGAAATTATTGTTTTATCGTCTATCGTTTTAATGTCGTCGTTTTAATTCATTTTTGTTATCAGTTTTTCTTTAGTTTGGTTTGTATGGGTTAGGAGGTAAGGGTTGTGAGGGTCCAAATGTGAACCGAAATATTGGTTGCTGTACTGTTGATTGAATAGGAGAGGATTTGGCTTTTCTTTTCTTTCCTGTAGGAAGATTTTCGCTGTCAAAATTAGTTTGACGGTGTGTTGGAATTTGAGTTTGTCTTATACTCATATTTGGGCGAATTATAGAAATATTTTTATTATTTACAGGGAGTGTGGAAAATTCTTTATCATAATTTGAAAGAACAGAAAAAGGATTGTGACTAATTTGGCCGAAGAATAAATTTTCGCAGTATAATTTTGCTTCTAAAAAGGTAGTTTGATGCTCTATCATAAAGGTCTTAATTTTTTTTCTGCTTTTCATAAAAACGGCAGTTTTTAGATATTGTTACATGGTCAGTACTGTTACAGTGTATGTAAAACTTGGTGGTAAATATTGTACAACTCTACCAACAAATTGCTCAATGGGAAATTAAACTCGATTAAAGGCTACGAAACTGGGAAGAATATTTCCCTTAAAAGTAATAACTACAGTTTTCTTATCTACCTACTCTGTTGTTGATTCTTTTTGACTCTTACACTTTGTTCTATACATACTTAAAACTTTAGACGTACATTCAATATTCTCCATTAAATGATTAACATCGTACCGAGTATCTACGTCCCTAACTAACCCTATCACTTCCAACAAGTGATTTGGTATATATGCTCTTAAATTATGTTCTTTTAATGACTTATTATTAACTAATTCATTAGCATCTAAACGAGAATTTACTAGAATCTTTATTCGATTCCGACCAATACTCTTAATTTCTTTTATATTACTAAGTTTTAATATCTTAAACAGTATATGTCCTACATCAATTACCAATGCACTGTTCTCACTTATCACATCCATATCTATTTCTTTCGTCGAAGAGGACATCTTTAGATTTTTATCAATCCCCAATGGGGATTGCATTCATTTGAAAACAAACAATATAGGTATATATAAAAATACACCCCAACACAAGTAAAAAACTGGAAACTAATTAGCAAGCTGTTAAATCGAAAACGATTAGTACGAATGTTCTTATCGTTTGAAGGTAAAATCGAGACTGGAATATTTCGTTGATGTGAGTAAAAATATAACATCAACTATTTTGCCATAAGATCCTATTTCCTATCTCCCCAATTCAAAAAAATGTTTTGAATTTATTCTTTATAAGACCAGTTGATAAATCTGAACTGATTCAAACAATCAATAGTATCAAAAGCAAATCTTTCTGTATAGCTAATGAACTATCCATAAAAATTTTCCTAAATCTCCCAAAAATATGTTGGATGTTCTGGTCTCACTAATTAATGGTGCCTTTGAAAAAGGTATATTTCCAGAGTCCCTAAAGACAGCCATTATTATTCCTCTTCATAAGGGTGATGAAAAATCGAAAGTTTGGAACTATTAACCTATTGCCTTACTACCAGTACTATCCGAAATTCTTGAGAGACTTATGTCCTGTCTCGTTGAAAACATTATCACAAAATCAGTTCGGCTTTTTATCTAATAAATCTACGAGTAATGTTATGTTTTCTATACTGTATGAGGTATACCACGCACTAATAAATAATCTTTACATTGCCATTGAATTTTGCCACTATGCCAAAGCTTTTGATTGTGTAAATCACATTTTGATAAAAAAAACTAAATTTCTACGTTAATTCACGGTATTTCTTTGAATTGGTTTTAATCTTACTTGGGAAAGAGGAAACAACTAGTTAGAGCAAATGATACTGACTCTAGTCACAAAAGCGTTGTATATGGATTACCACAAGGTTTAGTATTGGGTCCTCTAATTTTCCTTATATTTATAAATTCTAATTGTAACTTTAACATCATAACATATAAGATTCAATAATGTAACCTAAATTCAAATTAATAACATTTACCGGGTTTTTACCCACATATTTAGTAACTTCAAACATGTACACCTAGACACACTGATGATGGAATATGGATTACAAAAACGTTTTGTGATGTAGCCCGATAGGGTGTTTTAATTATATTCCTTTTATGAAGAATTTTTAAATAATTTTTTTTGGTATTTAAATTTTATAATAATAATTATTATTATTAAATTTTTAAAAAGAGTCTAATACCTACGCCACTGTTCAGAGTAATAATTCAACTTTCGCTTATAATATTGTTGCCATTTTTTGGCGTCTTACTCTAGCGTAGGAGATTTATTAGTACAATTCCTTACCAACAGGTAGATAAAATATACTAAAATACCCTGGTAAATACAAATTTTATTGGTTTTTCCACGAAGATAATGAAGCAACAAAAATTCTAGTTAGTAAAAACAACAATCTAAAATATATTATAGTACTAACTCAGTAAACTACTGCTACTACTCCTACTACTCAGCTCTTCTGGACTCAGCAAGTCAAATGAACATTATTAATCGTTGTTTTGCGCAACGAATAAATGTACGTTTCCAAAAACAAAATGCAAATATTTCCGGTTAAGGTAGTAATAATTGTACCTATAGCGGAGAAGTGGTAGACATTACTTTCAATTCTCAAATAGCTCCTCATCTTATATTTAGTATACCTTGTACAGTTATAGACAAAATAACCAATAACTTACCACAATTTTCTATCTCTCCTTCTAACTTTAAAATTCCGGCTCACATGAAAGTTGAGCTTGCCGATTCTTTCTTTTTTGAATTCAGCCAAATATATATTCTGATTGGCTGCGATTTATATCATTATTTACTTAAGTCTACCGTGATTATTACGGGTGGTAATTTAGCGTCTTTTATAGACATTGATCTCGGATACGTCATAGCAGATCCTGCACCTCGGAAAAATGTTAATTCTTCTAATGCCAATACTTTGGCTTCTACCTTTTTAACGGTATATGATGATCAATCTGATCAACAGTTGGAACTCTTCCAGATTATGGAAAGTTTTTGGGAGCTGGAAGAAATCCCTGATTGTAACCCAAAATAAAGAATATGTGGAAAACTTATTTCAAGATACAACTCTTATCCTTTCTTCCGGGCGATATCAAGTAGATATGCCTTTCCTGTCAAATCAAAATAAAAAATTAGGCCGGTCGTTTGGTATGGCCACTTAAAGACTCTTTGCTCTTGAGCAAATTTTAAAAATGATACAAAGCTTTTTGCAGAGTATCAGAGTGTAATTTCAGAATATCTGACACTCGGACACGCTAAGATCATTCCTTTATCTTTTTATCATAGTTTATCAAACGAGTTCAAATATTTCATACCTCATATGTCGATAATACGAGAAGAAAGTGTGCCCAAAAAACTCGGGGTCGTGTTCGATTTTTCAGCTAAAACTGACTCTGGTGTGTCCCTTAACGACTTAACTTCAGAGGGTTATCAACTTCAGGACAATCTTTTTGACATTTTTGTCGATTTAGATGCTACAAATATGTTATTTGTGCTAACATCAAAATGATATATCGATTTATAGACATCAACCCAAAACATAGACATTTACAAAACATACTGTGGAGAGACGAACATACTCCCGATGAACATTTTAAGTGTATTCAATTATCCTCTTCAAGTTTCGGGAAAAATTGTGCCCTATTTCCAACCACTCGTGTCTTAAAAGAGATTGCTTTAAATAATCCTGAGTTTCCCAAAGCACAGCATTCTATCCTCCATCAAACTTATATGGATGACATTCTGACAGGAACTAATAATAAAAATGACTAAATAAATAAATAATAAATAAATAAATAAAAAAGACAATTATTTAAAGAAAATAATGATAGCTTATACAAGCGACAAAGTATTTAAAACAATAGTAATGAACATAAAATTGTAGAACTCGTTTATACATACGAAACCAATACAAGAAATAATATAGTATCATAAGGCACCAAAATATTTTATCTGAGTAATGTCAGTAATGTTACGTATACGATACGTTATGGACCGTTAATGGATTACATTTTAAGTAGGCGTTATTTTCATGTATTTGTTGTTAATTTTAATATAAAAATTTGTTGTCATAATATTATACATGTTTAAAAAAGAACTCAGATTCGGAGATCGAAACGTCAAATAAAATATGTATGTAAAATTAACTATGAATACTTCTAGCATACTTTCAGGGTTCTACACCAAAAATATTTAATTAGTTAAAATTAAAATTACTCACGTAGGTATTTATTTTTAATGCAGCTCTCATCAATATCGGCAGCTCTTATCTATACGGTAGCTCTATAACATGTTATATTTACAATTCTTTCTGGAACGAGCTGTAATTTTTCTTAAATAACCATATTGTGTGGTTCAGGCGCATTGTCGGTTCGGCATGATTTGTCACATGCTCTTTAACGTATTCGTCAATACTAATATCGTTTGAAAAAATTTTTCCAGATACTTCCGTTTTGTTACTTAATCTCTTATTTGACTTTCAATCTACTTTTAATTTTACTTTAAATGGTCAAGTAGTGTATTTGTACAGTCTAGTTATAAGCTAAATTAGGTGTTGTGATATGCCTACTTCTTTTATCCGCCATAATTGTATCGGTCTGTTCATGTGTATCCAGTGTACAGTGGGATATTGGATTCCCTAGAATTAAAAATCGACATTATTGAAATTAAACAGTAAAAATTATAATAATATTGATTTATAAATTATTGTGATTTAAATTTTACTACTTCATGAAACAAATATTGCACGTCATAAACTGTAGCAATCGTAAAGTTACTAAGATCTCCTTGTTGTACAGAGTTTTCTATAATTTTATGTGGTAACAAATATTAGAGTACTATCACTTTCTTAAACTGTTACACGAAAACTCTACTCGATATACGAACATTTATACAATAAATGTTCCAGTGACATGCATTAAAAGAAAATACTAATGTATAAAAATGGAAACTTTTCAAGTTTATAATAGACGCTTACTTAAGTTTAAAAATAATTAAAGCAAGTAATATAAATTTTGACCTTGCTTATTAAACATAAAAGTAAAATAAAGTTATATGTCGATTAACATATTATATTATAAAATTTTTAACTACATTAGCCAAGTATCTATGAAATTCGTCGATAACTAAATTGATAACTAATAAAATTATTGGCAACATTGCAGGAGTTTAGTTGTGTACGCGAAAAGGTGCATAGGGACCCCAAAAATTTTTTTAACGTATTACGAAGTCCACTTGATCTTATGCGTTGGTCGGAGTCTACATAAAACGCTACTTAGATAATAATATATACGGTGTATATTATCCTGGAGTTCGTATAATACTGTTTTATCAGTATGAAGCCCACATTAACCGCTAGATTTAAATATAGAAAATAAATAAATAGATAGGAAATAAATTTGGAATACTCCAATATAGTTATATATATTGGAGTTTTCCAAAACCATATTTTTAAAAAATATTTATTTAACACAAAATAGTAACAATACGTTGTACTATGATAAAAGCAGAATCTAGACTAACTTATAATATGATTTTTACACAGAATGAAATATAATAGCAATATAACGTTCCGAAGAAATAGAAACAAATCCAGTTTTGGGTCAAAATCCACACCGGTTTTCGAACCGGTGACAGGGCCGGACTTAAAATTAATCAACCATGACTTCGAATAAAACTATGAATACTACTCATACTTCATCTCACGTCTCATATTCCAGTATTGTCAACGCATTTAAAGATCCAACTGAAGAACAAGCTATAGTACTTTCCAGTATTGAAGGAACCAAAGTTCATGACTACATCATCGCCGTTGATTCACTAGTTGGTCCACGTAACGTATCCTGAATGCTCTAACCAAGCAAACCCCACTACTTCTAATGTACACTCAGAAACTTCTCAAAATATATTACCTACAGTAAATACATGTAATAACCAAACAGAACTACAAAGTTCTGACAAAGCTAATTCATCCACTGCTAGTGCACACCCTGAAACTTTTTAAAACACATTAATTACAATAAAATCCTCTAATAACCAAACAGAACAAATTATGAAAACTGGCAATAACCTGACAGGACCCATAAGTAATAGAAGTGAAACATCTTTTTTAAAAGCTTCAACATCATCAACCTCAAAAAATATCAGAAATCCTACTCCAGTAGAATTAACAGCAAATCCAATTACTACAAACGTCCCTAATCAACTAAAAAGGTTCATCTCATTTTCTCCAGACATTAACGAAAATACCCCACAGAACGATTCACAGATATTAACTTCTCCTGTAATAAGCAAACCAAAAAAAAAGTCAAAAAAGTCAACCAGAAATTCCCGCGAAGAACTTTTACTTTCACTAGAGTCAATTAAAGACAAAATAAAAAACAGATCACCACCGTTTATCCTAAACTATAATGAAATATGTGACTTTCTAGAAAACATAATATATGCCAAACACCCTGAAATAATTTCAAAAGATTACTCGAATGAAACTGCCGAGCTAATTGAGATCCTTAATTTTGTTCACGCTTATACCCACAATTCAAAATTAAAAAATAATATAACTAGATTAAAAAAAAAAACTAAACCCCAATAATATCTCTTCCACAGAAGAGACAGATGAACAATTATCTCAGGCAGAATTCTAACATGTCCAATTCCTTTATTTTACAGTGGAATCTTAATGGGTTTTATACCCACTTAGAACAGTTAAAACTATTAATAAATGAATTATGCCTAAAGATCTTATGTCTTTAAGAAACTCATTTTAAACAAGTTAATATAAATCTTAAAAATTATCAATGTTTTCCAAAAAACAGAGTAGCTCAACAGGCCAGTGGCGGAGTAGCTATCATCGTAAGTACAGACCTAGAAGCTAAGCCAATTATATACATTAAGTACTAATCTCGAAGCTGTAGCAGTGAGTATAACATACCAAAAACATATTAATATATGCAACATTTATTAACCACATCCTAGCAAGCTAGACCTACAAGAACTAAATAACCTTGTTGATCAAATTCCACACCCAGAAATAATTTTAGGGGATATGAACTGCCATCATTCTACATGGGGAAGCTCTAAAACAGACAAATACGGTAATCTAATGAAACATCTCATTTACTCTTCTGAGCTACTATTACTTAATACAGGAGAACCTACCAGATTTAACGGCTCTTTTTCCGCCATAGATTTATCATTATGTAGTCAATCCTTATCAACGTTTCTTACGTGGAATATTATAAAATCGTTATATGACAGTGACCACTTTCCTATCTGCATATCATTAAATCAAATTCAATCTCCTAATTTTCCAATCTATCAATCCTGGAAATTAAAGACTTCAAACTGGTCGTCTTATCAAGATGACATTGAAAAGAAAATTGAAAACTATCATCCAAGTGATGATATAAACTATAACTAATATTATCTCCTTAAACAATATAGTTATAGAAGTAGCTTTAAATAATATAGGTAAAAAAAAGCTCTGCAAAAGACCTCCAGTACCTTGGTGGAACAATGAAGTAGCATATGCTCGATCTTCTAGCAATCATGCTTTTAATGTACTTAAAAAACATAATACTAATGAAAATTTACTAAATTTCAAAAAACTCAGAGTAACAGCAAGATATCTCATAAAGAAAAGAAAAAGAGATACCTGGAGAGATTACGTATTATCTATCAATTCGTCTACACCCTCCGAGGTTATCTGGACTAAAATTCGTAAAGGCTCCAATTCTTATAGACATATAAATACCTTAACACACAATAATAAATTAATCACTTGCAAAAATACAATCGCAGAAGCTTTAGCTAATGTCTATCAACAAAATTCTAGCGACAAAAATATTTCTGACCAATCCCTACATCCTGACATACAAGAAAAACATAGAAGCTTCTACAATCTCCATTAATAACTCTGACAGCCCCTTAAATGCTCCTATAACTCTTCAAGAATTAGAAGTTTCTCTCTCAAATATAAAAAACACATCTGCAGGACCAGATGAAATTCTAACAGTCTTCATTAAAAAGTTACCATTCGGAGCCAAATTAATTCTGTTAGATTTATTTAATACATGCTTCTTAAAGCATGAATTCCCAGATCTTTGGTCTCAAGCAATTATCATTCCCATTATTAAGCCTAACAAACCAAAAGACAACCCTACCTCTTACCGACCCATCTCTCTTACATGTTGCATGTGCAAAATCCTAGAAAAAATTTTAAACTTCTGGCTTATATGGTACTTAGAAAATAATAACTTTCTTACTCCCTTTCAAAGTGGTTTTCGAAGAGGCAGGTCCAGATAAGATAATCACGTTGCAGACTTCAATTAATGAAGATTTTGCAAATAACCAAAAACTAATAGCAATATTTTTCGATATAACCCAAGCCTACGATAGAGCATGGAGACACTGTATTTTACAAACATTGAAAGATACTGACATTCAAGGTAACATACTTGCATTTATAATTTTTTTTTTAAATCGCTCAATTCAAGTTAGAATAAATGGTGTTACAAGCTCATCTAAGATGGATCATAGCTCACTAGATAATGGAATTCCTCAAGGTTCGACTGTTAGTCCAACTTTATTCTTAATCGCTTTTAATAGTATTATGGATGTCATTAAAGCACCCATTAAAGCTAGTCTTTACGCAGATGACATTGTTATTTATACTAAATCAAATAATCTAATGACAGCAACTAAAATTATACAGAGTTTCTTAAATCGGCTTTGTAATTGGACGATAAAAACGGGATTTGTTTTTTCTACTGAAAAAACATGATACATTATTTTTAATAAAAATAAAACCCACCTCACAACTAGTTTAACATTAAATAATTTACCTTTAGAACAGTCAAAAGTAATAAACTTTCTAGGTCTAACTTTTGAGAGAACTTTAAATTGGAATTCGCACATAAATAAATTACAGCTTTTCTGTCAAAAGAGATTAAATATACTCAAAATATTATCCAACAAAATTTGTGATGCTGATCATAAAATATTAATTAGGCTTTACAAACCGCTCATTAGAACTAAAACCGGCTATGGTTGCATATGTTACGATGCTGCATGTAAAACCACTCTAAAAAAACTAAACAGTATTCAATCTACAGCTTTGAGATTAGCTCTGGGAGCTTTTAAAACTAGTCCGGTTAGTAATATGCAAGTTGTAACTGGAGAACCTCCATGACATATAAGATGACAGCAACTATCCTTGAACTACATGCAAAGATATCATCCCAGAAACAGAATCCTGTATTTGTCCACATCTGCAACCCTGGCCTTCTTCCTAACAATAATGCTAAAAACTCTACACCCCTCATAGAAAGTATAAAGCTCACAACTTTTGATTTGAATCATCTCAATGTATCGCTACCAACACGCTGGATGGACGACATTGGACGAATATCCAAGAAACGGCAACAAGAAGCACAGAACCGTGAAGAGTGGCGAAATATGGGAGAGACCTATGTCCAGCAGTGGACAGAAGAGGTTGCATGATGATGATGAATGTATCGCTACATATAAATGCAATATATCGCCCATGGACAAGCCACCCAGTAACTATTGACGTAACACTTACCAAGTATCCCAAATCAACTACAAATTCCACACTAATAAAATCTCTATTCATGGAGATTCTAGACCACTACCCTAAGTATTTGCAAATCTTTACTGATGTCTCTAAAACTCCCAATGGTTACGCTGCTGCCTACTACTGTATCTAAAGAAAATATTCTTATAGCATATCGATACCAACCAACTGCAGTATACTAACAGGTGAAGCTACAGCTATTTTGGAAGCCCTCATCTTCTTCGAAAAGAGTAGACCGATGAAGTGCATTATCGTAACAGACTCATTAAATTCATTACTGGAACTGAAACAAATATATACCAACAACCCTATTATACAGAGTATAAAAAACGAACTAGAAAAATTTCGATCGTTAGGAAAGGAAGCGGCTTTTATTTGGGTACCTTCACATACAAGTATTTACGGAAATGAAAAAGCAGATCAACTGGCTAACAAAAGTCGAATGAACTCAAACCATCCTGAAAAATGGAAGACATATCCGTATACCGATCTAAAAAACCTGGTTAAAATCCACTACATTAATACTTGGCAAAATTATTGGAAAAAATTAGGTACTAAATTAAATGTAATCTGCCCAAAAATAAACGATGTTCTGGAGACTCCTTTAAACAGAAGAAACCAAGTCATTATTAATCGTCTAAGAGTTGGCCATACTTCCTTAACACACAAATACCTACCTAATATCAAAAGAACCACTACCAATCTGCTCCAGCTGCTCTAGCCGACTGACTGTCAATCATATCCTGCTTGATTGTCCTCAATTCATGGAAATAAGAAGATCCCTCAGATTCACAGATGATGATCTCAAGACAGTTCTCATCAAAAAAATTTCAACGGTGTTAAGATATTTAAAAGATATCAAGTTATTCAATTTTATTTAATGTAATATTTCATGTATTCGGTATATCCACTAATAACCCTGCAAGGTTTTTTTTTTCAAAAAGCCGCATCAACCGTAAAAGTTTATTACAATATGGTAGTGTACAGATTATAAGGTTAGGTAAAATAAAAATTTATCAACTAAAAGAAAAATTACATTTTATGAAATAGGTTAATGTCCTTAAGATATTTGATCGTATTGGTTAAGTTACAGTTTAATATATTTTTAAGTTGACCTGATTCTTCGGAAATGTTGTTGGTGCTTCGTTCATATGAGTAAAGTAGACAGTCTGTAAGTATGTGTTGGACTGTTTTTTGGCATCTACAGTATGAGCATTCTGGTGATAGCTGCTTCGTTAATAAGTGTTGATGGGTTAATGTTATATGACCAATTCGTAGTCGATTTATAACCACCTGTTTTCTTTTTTTTTTCTGGAAGTTGGAGCCGGACACCGGTAGAGGGTTTAATTACTTTAAAATTTGAGTTATTTGAATCCCAGCATCGCTGCCAAACTTCTGTACAGTATTGTTTGATATTACGGTAGATATCTGTTACTGGAATTTGTTTGATAATATCGATGCGCTCATTTGAGGTTGTTTTAACCGCTAAGGCGTCAACCTTTTCATTACCTGAAATACCTATATGTGATGGTATCCAGAGGAAGTGAATGTTTATATTTTTGTTTTGTAAGTAATAAAGCATAGATTTTATGTTTTGGATGATTTTATGTGTTGGATAGACTTGTTTGATGATTTGGAGTACAGATAATGAATTTGAGATAAACAGAAGATTAGTATCTGTATATTTTTGACAAAACTCAAGTGCTTTTAAAATTGCAATAGCTTCACCAGTAAATAAACTGCAAAAAGTAAGTATTCGTATAGCATATTCGATATCATATGTTAAAAAGGCTGCTGCACAGCCGTTTTTGGTTTTTGATGCGTCGGTGAAAATCTTAACATAATTGTCATATTTTGATAGAATTTTTTTATATAATGTACGAACGAGGGTAAGATTTGTGGTATTCTTTGGGTAAGCTACTATAGATGTATTAATAGTAGGAGTATTAATTGTCCAGGGGGGTTCAGTTCGGTATGTAGATAGCGAGTATGTCAACAAATTGGTATTATATCCACAATTCATTACAAGTTCTTTAAAGGTTAAATATCTTGATTGTCTGTTACTTTTGTGGGTGGTGTTATTTGTATGTAGGAGTAGGTAGTTAGGGTTGTTAATATTGCTATATAGTTTAGCAGCATATCTTAGTGTGGTATATTGTCTTCTTATAAACAAAGGTGGTTTATTTAGTGCAGCTTGAAGACTTGCTACCGGACTAGTACGGAAGGCATCCAGCACAAGTCTCAAAGATGCACTTTGGATAACGTCCAAGACTTTAAGAATTTTTTTACTAGCAGTAGAATAGCACGTTGCACCGTAATCTAATTTACTACGGATGAGTGATTTATATAAATATAGCAGAGTAGTTGTATCAGCACCCCAATTTCTGTTAGAAAGTATTTTAAGGAGGTTTATTTTTGGCTGACAGGATAAGGCTAATTTTTTTATATGGTCTGTCCATTTCAAATGACTGTCGAATCTCAATCCTAGAAAGTCTGTTGAATCTACTTGTTTTATGTTAATATCATTTAGAATTAGGGTAGGTTTGCTATTGGTTTTATTTTTACTAAAGATAATAAAATAGGTCTTTTCACTTAAAAAGGTAAAACTACTTTTGTGGGACCCTATTTTCAGTTTGTGAAGAAATGCCTGAAGGATTTCTGTCGCGAGAGAGATATTACAACTTCTAGTGTAAACTATTAGATCGTCAGCATACAAATTTGCTTTTAATGGTAACTCTATTTCTTGTGCAATATTATTAATAGCTAATAAGAAAAGTGTAGGGCTTAAAGTGGAACCTTGTGGAATTCCATTTTATAAGTGCTTAGTCTTTGAATTGATGCCATTAACACGAACTTGAAATGTTCTGTTACTCATAAAATTTTTAACAAAGGCTAGAAAGTTTCCTTGTATGCCGCAGCTAACCATTATTTTCAGAATGCAATGTCGCCATGCAGTATTAAAGGCTTTTTTTATATCGAAAAATAAGAAAATTACTTGTTGATTGTTTCTAAAAGATTCACATATATCATTTACGAAAGATATTAGATTTTCATTTGTCGATCTTTTCTTTCTAAATCAATTTTGGATGGAGGTCAGTAGCTGGTTTTTCTCTAGAAACCAAACTAATCTATTAGTTAAGATTTTTTCAAGTAATTTACAAATATTATTTATAAGAGAAAGTGGTCGATAAGAAGAGGGGTCAGTTTTTGTTTTATATGGTTTTAAAATGGGGATGATTATAGGTTGACACCAGATTATAGAAAAGGTTTTTTTAATGAAAATCTGATTAAATATATGTAGAAGGATTAGTTTACCTGAGAGTGGGAGGTTTTTTATAAAAATAATTGGAATATCGTCAGGGCCTGGAAAAGTATTTTTTGATTTTTGCAAAGCCTCTTCAAACTCTTGGTATGTGATAGGCAATTTAATTGATCATTATTGTCTATTATTCGGATATTTTTTTTTTCATTCTCACATTTAAAATTTAAAAATTTAGGGTTAAAATTTGTATTGCTAGAATTTGTTTTATATGCATTTGCCAGTGTATTACAGATTTCTTGTTTAGATGTTATTAAATTATTACCATTAAACCAGGTACTAATTTGAGTTGGATTGTTCTCCTTTTAGTGTGCGTACCTTGTTCCATATAACTGGCATCGGAGTTGATGAATTAATCGATGAAACATATCGCATCCAGGTTTCTTTTTTATTTTTTTTTAATCAGATATTTAGTTTTACCTCTCAAACTTTTAAAATTAAGAAGATTCTCAGAAGTTTTATGTTTTTTTAGAATATTAAATGCATTCTTGCTAGCTTTTATAGCAGCAGCTATCTCTTGGTTCCACCATGGAACCGGTTTTCTTTTACATAATTTGGTTTTTCCTATGGATATATTAGCAGCTTTTATAATGATATCATTAAAATATTGTATGTTAGTATCTATATTTTCTTCTGGAGTATAGTCCAACATGTAATTTCTTACAATATGTTGATATAGTTTCCAATCGGCGGAATCTACTTTCCATTTTTGATAGATAAGGGTGTTTGGTGTGTCGGTTATAGTGGTTTCCATTATTATAGGATAATAATCACTATTATAAAGATAATCTAGACTATTCCAAATGAAGGAGGTTGATAATAAGGGCTCACATAGAGGTATATCTATGGCGGAGGAAGTACCATTCTGAGAGCTGAAATATGTAGGCTTACCAGTATTCATGAGTATAAAATTTTGGGCATCTATAATATCCATGAGCAATCAACCATTTTTATCTGTTTTGTTGCTACCCCACGCGATATTGTGACAATTCATATCACCTACTATTAATTTGGGATTAGGAATTTGGTTAATTAGATACTGGAGAACTTTTAGTGTGGTTTCATTAGGATGAGGTAGATAAATATTGCAAATATTGATGTTTTTGCAGTTGATATTGCATGACACTGATATAGTTACAGCTTATAGATTAGTATGTAGCTTAATTTCTTTGGTCTGAATGTGATTTTTTACAAAAATACCAACACCTCCACTAGCATATGTTGCGTCTCGATTTTTAAGGAAATGGGAATAATTTTTTATATTCAAGTTATTAGTTTTAAGGTGGGTTTCCTGTAAACATATTATAAGAGGAGAAAGATCGTTTATAAGTAGATTAAGGGATTTTAAATTATTAAAATAACCATTAAGATTCCACTGTAACATGAATGTATTATCCATTTTATTTTACAACGTGGGAAAGGGAGTTATCGCTTTCAATATCCGAGGATGAATCGGTAACTGAGGATTGTATCTTTTTTCGAAGTCTTGTTAGTTTATTTTTTATTTTGCGATCAGGAATATGGTCGTGGGCGAATAGAAGTATCTCTTTAAAAGAAACCATATCGGTTGTGTAATTTTCTACTATGGAGGTAGGATATCTTGAGTTTAATGCGTTACATATCGCGTCGCAAAGAACTGTAAATTTAAGAGGAAATGTCGGGTATTTAGATTCGATTTTACCTTTAATAGATTCAAGTGATTCGAGGATATCAGGTGGTGATGATTTTGGCCGCTTAACCGTATTTTTGGGTTTGGTAAAAATTGTTGGATCGGGTGGCTGGCGTTTCATGTATCTCAGGAGAGTCAATCGATATTTTTCTCTTTGTTTTTTGATGGGAGGCATCAGTGTTCAAAATAATAGGATTGCTATTTTTAGTCGTTTTGTTGTAAATATCTTCTGCTGTTATTTGAAAGTTAGTGGTATTATTAATAGAATTTCCTGCTTGTGTTGTAAGATTTTGAGGTTTAGACGGGAGTGATATTGTAGATTGAGATTCAATGGATGTTTTAGTTGATGTCAATTGTGATAGAACAGGGCAGTCTGTTTTGCGATGACCTTTTGACATACATTTAGGGTAATTTAAGTCAGTGGATAGGTAAATTCGATAGTTGGTGTTGTCGTAAGATATTATAATGAAATCTGGGATAGTGATATTTTCAATGAGAGTGATAAAAATTTGTCTTCAAAAGCTTAAAACGTGGTTATAGGTAATGTCCGGCATTCCAACTCGCAGAAAAGTCATCTGAGATACAGTATTAAGTTCTAATTTTTTCAGCTCAACTTCAAGTACTGAGTTTGGTATTGGAGAGGTAAATACAAATTCTGTTATTCGAGATGCGGGATGCAAATAACATATTTTTTGGTTTTACTATATTTCCTATTGCTATCACATATTCGTTTATTTTTATTCCATTGAGAGCAGATAGGACAATGGCTTGGTTTTTGGTTGGATATTTAAATGAAGTAACAGCGTTGGAATATGAACATGGTTGATTGTTGTTAGGAGAAGAAACAGAACCAACAGAATCTTCATCCATTTTTAAAAATATTATTCATATTTTGGCACCTCTATTCTTCAGACGGTCCTGTTTCCATAAAAACAGAATCAGTAATGAGGTACCAAAAGTTGTGTAGTTGATAAATCCGGTGCCAGGAACTTGTTTTGATATAAGTATCTCTAATTATATTATAATAAATACTACTTACAGTTTTTCTCCGAGTAGTTCAAATTTATTTTTATAGTAACACTATACTTTATTGCAATTTTATCAACTCAACCCTGCGCAGTTGATGTGATTTTGTCTTTAAATAAAAAAAAATAAAAGTATTCAAGTTTTAAACAGATTTCGGATAGTATTAAATATGTATTACAATTCTTAAATAGTGCAAAATATAAGCACAAAATATTATTTTTATCATGTAGAACCTGTTATAACTAGAATTAGTCCTCTAATGTTCTTATTGTGAACTGCTTTCTAAGGAAGCCTTACAAGCATTTCCATTATATACATAAGTATATTTTATGGCATCCTCAAAACACGCTCAAAATCGGATTGCTCCCTAACCATAAAATAACTGTCCTAGTCACACAAGAGAAAAATTTGAGGACTTCTTTTTCTGAAAGTTATAATAATAACAAAGATATTTCCAAATGCTGATATGATACTCAGATGATTGCCTAATAAAAGTAACTTTTAAAATTCTAACTAAAATTGATAAAAAAATATTTGAAGTTATTAAATAGATTTTTGGTCGGTTTTAAGGGGCTCTCTTCTAACTGGCGGAAATAATTTAAAAAACGACACTCGCAATGTAACATTTGCTACTATAATTAGAGTTAGTTCTACAATCTGCTTGTTATGAACTACTTTCTAAGAAGACCATAAATGGAAATCGATCATACGCATGACTTCATATTCATGGCCTCCTTAAAAAAGAGCTCAACATAGGTAATATTTCCAGCCATAAAATGTTTGTCCCAGTCGCATGAGGAAAATCTAAGGACTTCTTTCTGAAAACTATAACACAGAAAATATTTCCAAATGCTGAAATCTATTTTCGGTGGTTGGTTGGCCGAAAGATTTAGTTTTTAAAATCATAAATAACATTGATAAAAATAATTATTATTGAACAGATTTCGGATAGTATTAAAATGTATTATTTTTTTTTATTTTAGTTTGATGGCCTTGGCCGAGCCAATTAGACAGACAAATTTAAAGACAAACAATTTTTACAATCAGAGGAATTTTTTTACAATTAGAGGAATAAATATACAATTATTCGTACAATCTAACGTACAATTTTTAATAAATTAATTTTTTTTTCCTGCGCTTCAACATCTCGGAGGTTTACATCTTCCTTTTCATTTTTTAATTCCTTAATATTTTTTTTGTATATATATTTTTTATAATTATTATTTTTATTCATGTATATATATATAGATATATATATATATATATATATATATATATATATATATATATATATATTTATATTTTTTTTTGCTATAATATAATACAATATTTACTTAAATGTAAGGGTCAGTTTTAAAGCTTCAATTTATATTTACAGTTTTTGATATGTTCGTAAATCGTTTTTAATATATTGATATCTCTAGAGAAAATCAAATTGTTCAGGTAGATGGGAAGTGGAATTTTTAATATAATAAGATTATCATATAATTTTCAATTATGTATATTCAAAATATGTAATACTTCTTTTCCATACCTGCAATTAGGTGACTCCGTGAGACCCAACTTGTACATATGAAGGGGGGTAAGAGCATGATTAGATCTTAATCTGTTTTTAACCCTTATGAAATGGCGATTTGATAGAGTGTGAAACCATCTGATTATGGGTATTTCAGGCTGCATTTGCTTGTAATTATTTCCAGTTCTCGTGTTTCGATAATATGTTTGCCATTTTTCTTTTTGATGCCGTTTACTAATTATATCAATGTCTGAAAAGGGGAGTAAGTTCAAGGGAGATTCTCCGCCTATCTTTAGGGCAGATTTGGCTAGGCTATCTGCTATTTCATTGCCCTTAATGCCCGCGTGTCCCTTTATCCATGATATAATAATGTTTTTTCCTAAATTTGTAATTTTATTGTAAATAGTCATAATTTCTAGTTCTATATGATTTAGTTGTTTGGACCTATGTACGTTTGTTAATCTGTCGATGACAATCTTACTGTCTGTAAGTATTATGCAGCTGTAGGGTTCGTTACTATGCATATGCCTTAATGTAAGAAGAATCGCTGTCATTTCAGAAGTGTATATCAATGATTCAGCTGGCAATTTCAATAATTTTTTAAATCCACTTTGAATAATATTTAATGCACATCCTACTTTGTTTTGTACTTTAGATCCGTCTCTATAGTAAAACTAATAATGTGGTCATTTATGCCGTATAAATGATTGAAAAGCGACTGGATCTAAATTACTGTCCATAAAAAAGGTATTAATATGTTTTGAGAAAAGCTCTTCTAATACATGGGAATACATAGGTGAAACTTGATATTCATACGTATAGAAAATATGTTGGTATTGAGGTATCCTCAAGTAACTATTTACCGGAAGAGAACAAATTGATAAAATATGAATATCCTGTAGATAGTTAGTATTTTTCCCTATGGATCTAGTAATGAATTTATAACTTAAAAACTCCCGTCGAAATTTCAGGGGTGGTTCTATTGCCTAAACTTCCATTATATTAACAGGTGTAGAAATCAAATATCCAAGACAAAGCCGAAGGCATTTATTTTTTTTTGTATTTCTAATTTATTTAAATCTGTGTTTGCAGCAGTTCCATACAAATGACAACTGTAATCGAAAATGGGACGAATCATAGTACGGTAAAATAAAAGTGCGACATTTGGACCAGTTAGTTCTACAAAAGGCTCTTAGAATATTCATTGCAGTTTCAGACTTTTTTATGACTTGATGGATTTGATCCATCCATAGAAGTTTTCTGTCTAAATAAGTACCGAGATATTGTATACAATTTTGAATAGGGAATTGAATTTGACCTACCACTAGATGACCTTGTGAAATTTGATGTTATCTAGAGAAAAGACAAATTTTCGTTTTAGATTCTGATATTTCTAAACCAATACTTTCATAGTGATTAAGAACAGCTTTAATTGAGAGATCAAAATTATTTTTACATATATCCAATGATTTGTGGGCTGTGTAAACTACTACATCATCAGCATATTGAATAATTGTTGTTGTGCTATTAATACAATTTTCTAAATCCATATTATATAAAATAAATTGTATTGGGCTTAATATTCTACCCTGTGGAATTCCTATATTTGTAAGACGTGGTGGAGAGATGGAATGGTTGATTCTTAAAAAAGATTATCTATTAATGTACAGTGTCCTTAGAAAGCTAGCTATGGTGATGGGGAACCCGATGTCTAATAGGTTTTTATGCATAATGTCCAAGTTAACGGTATCGAATGCAGAGGAGACATCAAGAAAAGCAGCCATAGTATACATATTATCAGTACAGTTTATTAGTATGTATGAGACTAAGGCAGTTATGGCATCTTGAGTTGATTTTGATTTTCGAAATCCATACTGAGATTTTGGGAACTAACCAATGTTCAATTCTATTTTTTATTAATCTTTCTAACGTCTTTAGGAAGCAAGAGGCTAAGAATATTGGCCTATATGATCTACTGCAATTTTCTAGTTTCCCAGGTTTTTTAATAGGTATTATTCCTTCCAGCTGTCTGGAATTTGTGACGTATCATTCCAAATGTCATTAAAAATATTTAATAATGATATTTTATAGTGGTGAAGAACATGGTATATCATGGAATATGAAATATCCTGGTCTTTACCTGGAGCACTACTATTTTGTTGACTAAGTACTCGCTCTAACTCCCACATTTTAAATGGTTCTTCTAAGCCAAACCTACCTCTTAACACTGTTTCGCTGTATTCTAGAAAATGTTTTGAAGGTACCCACTGTGGAGATATTTTCTTATGAAATTCATCTAGCCAGCTGGATTCTGGATCTATTTTTAAAAGCGTTTACTTTCTTCCATACTTCACTGATTTGTGTTTTTGAATTTAGGCTTTCGCAGTATTCTACCCAATTCTGTTTTTTCTTATGTTTGAAGAGTTTTTTTGCGACAGCGTCAAGTCTCTAAAATTCAACTAAATTATATCTTGTAGGATTTTGTTTATATTTTCCATATGCAATTTTTCGGTTATCAGCGGCGGTTTTGCAACTTTCACACCACCATTGGTTCGAAATTCGTCTCTTATGTATTCCGTCAGATGAAAACTTTGATATTGCTAAATTGGCTGCTTTATTAATGTTGGCTATTAGAGTTTGATTGATAGTTTCCAGGAGAATTTTGAGTTGGAAATGAAGTTATATGATCTGTTTCTATGTTAATGATAATCTAAAGATGATTGGATCTATGAGGGTCTTGTAGGACTCTCCAAGTAAAAAATTTTGAAATATCAAATTTTGAAATACAATGATCAATACATTCTAAAAGTTTTTTACCATAGCTGTCTTCAATTTTACAGCCCCATGCGATACTGTGGGAATTAAAATCCCCACCAATAATAAACGGTTTAGGTATGTCTTCAAAGAATTCCAACCATTGACTTTCAGATATCTTGGTCTTTGGTTCAATGTAAACTAACACGATATTGGTGAGATTTTTACCTCGGAAAATTTTAACTGAAATATATTTATGAGTGAAAGGATATCTATTTTTAAGATTTATTTCTTCGCATCTAAAGTTTTTTTTTATTATTTAAAACACTTATACCACATCAACCACGCAGGGTTATTAGTGGAATGACAAACACAATAGTTTTAATACGATTATGTACATTAAATAGTATAATACAATTTTATATCTTTTAAATAACTTAATACATTTAAATTTTTATCTGTCAAGATGGATTTGAGGTCGTCTGGAATTCCATACAATCTTCTTTGATTTTGGAAACATGGGCAATCAAGCAGGAAGTGTTTCACTGTCAATGAAGTGGAACAGTTATTGCAAATTGGCGGTGGATCTTTAGTGATTAAAAATTTGTGTGTGACAGCAGTATGACCAATTCTTAAACGGTTTATAATTACTTGATCTCGTCTACTTGTGGGGCTATTCAAAGAGCTGTTCACCTTTGGGTACATTGGGTTTAATTTGGTTACTGAATTTTCCCAGTAATTTTGCCAAATGTTATTGCAATGATCTTTAATTAAATGTTTCGTGTCACAATAAGGATATTTTGTCATTTTTGTAGTATCTTCTAAGTTGATACGTCTTGTAGTTGCTGGTTGATTTGCTTTTTCATTTCCCCAGATTCCAGTATGCGATGGTACCCAAATGAAAGCTATGTCCTTTTCCATGGAATGAAGTGTTTCTAATTCATTTTTTATTGCTTGTATAATGGGATTTGTTGTATAAATTTGCTTTAATTTCAATAACGCATTAAGTGAATCTGTAATGATGACGCACTTCATATTGTTACTCGTTTTGAAAAAAGTTAAGGCTTTTAATATAGCTATGATTTCACCTATGAGTATACTACAATTTGTTGGTAAGTGTATGCTGTACGAGATTTCTTCATCAGAATAGTAACCAGCAGCATGTCCATCTTGGGTTTTAGAAGCGTCGGTAAAGATTTGTAAGCAGTTGGGGTAATTTGATATGATTTCTGCAAAAAGATGTTTAATTATCGAGAAGTTTATATATGATTTGGGATACCTTCTTAGTGTTAGGTTAATGGTAAGTAGGCGGGTTGTCCATGGAGGAGATATTGCATTTGTATATAGCAATAGACTAAGTTGATCCATGTTAAAATTTGTGACTTTTATTCTTTCTATTAAAGGAATACAGTTTGTTGTCTTTTTAAAAGAGAGGATGCCAGGGTGTAAAATTTGAGAGAAAAGAGGATGTTGTTTTTGAATTGAAATTTTGGCAATATATTTTAGTGATAATTGTTGTCGCCTTATGTTTAGAGGTGGCTCTTTGGCTAGAACTTGTAGACTACTAGTGGGACTAGTTCTAAATGCACCAAGTGCTAAACTCAAAGCTGTAGATTGAATACCGTTAAGCTTTTTTAAGGTAGTTTTGCTTGCAGAGTTATAACAAATGCAACCGTAATCCAGTTTACTCCTAATGAGTGATTTATATAAGTTTATTAATATTTTAGTATCTGCTTCACAAACTTTATTAGACATAATTTTGAGTATATTTAAGTTAGATTGACAGGAATGTTGTAGATTATTAATACGCAAGTTCCTATTTAAGGTTCTGGTAAAAGTTAAACCTAGAAAATTAACTTCTTCTGATTATTTTAATGCTAAATTATTTAAAGTTATGTAAGTTGAATATCGAGATGTTTTTATTAAAAATTATGTAATGTGTTTTTTCTGTAGAGAAGTTAAACCCAGTTTTTAACGCCCAATTTTCAATCCGAGTTAAAAAAATTTGTAAAATTTTAGTTGCCGATTTTATATTGTTTGATTTAGTATAAACGACGGTGTCGTCAGCATAAAGACTGGCTTTAATTGGACTTATGATGGACTTAGGATGGAACCTTAAGGGATTCCATTATCTAATGTTCTTGTTGAGCTTTTAAGGCCATTTATTCTAATTTCTATTGATCGATTCTTTAAAAAATTGTTTACAAATGCTAGTATGTTACCTTAAATCCCGTTATCGCTTAGATTTTTCAAAATGCAGTGTCTTCAAGTTTTGTCAAAAGCTTGGCTTATGTCAAAAAAAAAAATAGCAATCAGTTTTTGGTTGTTTGAAAAAGCTTCATTACTTGAGGTTTGTAAAGTAACATGGTTATCTGACGCCGATCTACCTCTTCGAAAGGTACTTTGATAAGGGGAAAGGAGATTATTATTTTCCAGGTACCATACTAGACGAAGGTTTGAAATTTTTTCCAAGATTTTACACATACTACAGGTAAGCGAGATGGGGTAAGAAGTGGGCTTATCTTTAGGTTTGTTGGGCTCGATGATGGGAATTATTACAGCCTGGGACCAAAGATCAGGAAATTTATGTTTTAGAAAACAAGTATTAAATAAATTTAGTAAAACTAGTTTAGCTGTAAATGGCAAGTTTTTTATAAATATTGGTGGTATGTCATCTGGTCCAGCCGAGGCGTTTTTTAAATCAGAAATAGCAAATTCTAATTCTTGAAGAGTTATAGTGATGTTTAAAGGATCATTGGTATCGTTTATGGCGATAATAGAGGATTCTATAGTTTCCTTGTGCGTTAACATTTCCTGAGGTATATCATTATTGCTAGAATTTTGTTGATAAATATCAGCAAATGTTTCTGCAATAGCTTTGTGACAAGTAATTAGTGTTTGACCATGAGTTAAGGAGATTATTAGTTCAAAAGAGTTGGAACCTTTGAGTTTACGAATTTTAGACCAAATGACATCTAAAGGGGTTGTGATGGGTAGCTCTTTCGGGGCGACAGACTCAGTAAAACACAGGTTGTAATAAAAAAAATAAATCTATTAATTTAGCATATATACAATAAACAATAATAAAATGAATTCTACGCCGTACATACAGTAAATAAAAATGAAGTGAATTCTACATCCCCGTCTGGGTCCCGCGATGAATAAACGCCCCGGCGAACGTCTATAAAAGAAAAGAAACTAATTATTACTAATAAAGAAAAGAAATAGCAGACCAACGGTAATGTTCAATACACAATACCGACGGGTTCCGCTTGGCTAAGGACAGAGTACAATCCTCAATACGGAAATCTCTCTGTCCGGGTTGGCTCTGTGCAGATCCACGGTAATGTTCAATACACAATACCGATGGGTTCCGCTTAGTTAAGGACAGAGTACGATCCTCAATACGGAAATCTCTCTGTCCGGGTTGGCTCGCAGGTTCACTACACTGGCGAGTCAGGGAGCCTAGAGCGCTAACTACAAGACTGTCTAATTCCGCTATTCACACGCCTTAAATAGCCGTTCCGAATCCCACTTCGCCGTCCCGTTGTAGAAGTGGATGCACAAATATTGACACTCTCACGGTTCGAACTGTTAAACGATCAGAACATCGTTACACCCTCTTCTGTTTGGAAAAAAAAGTAACATACCTTTTTTTTGTGTTTATGGTGTCTACAGCCTTGTGATGCCATCTATCCCTCTCGGTATCTTTATCACAATATTCCTTCCCATGGTTTTAAATCTTTTACATGCGCCGTCATCTGCTTGCGGCTACTACTATCGGCCAATTTCCGTTTTACTATTACTGGTGATATCACTGACGTTACTATATATGGTCCTGAGTACTTCGGCGCTAGTTTGCTGGTGAAAGCTGCACTAGCCGATGGTAGAGTAGAGTGTTCCTTTTTCATGACTCGATCTCCTGGATGTGGCTGCCAGTCTCTTCGTCTTAGATCGTAATGTTTCTTTTGGTCCTCGAAAGCGTGTTCCATGTGCACTTTCGCCAGTTCTCTTAACGCTTCTAACTTGTTTAAGTTCTCTGCATACCCCTGTATATCTTGTCCATTTGTCGCCTCTGTTGTGTCTAATTCTCTTCCGAAATTAAGAAGCGCTGGTGAAAATCCTGTTGAATCGTGTCTTGACGAATTTATGGCGTAGCAGAATTCTGGTATAAATTTGTCCCAGTCTTTATGGTTATCCTCCACGTAAGTAGCTATCATCGTTTTCAGTACTTTGTTTATTCGTTCTACTGGATTGCATTGAGGTGAGTACGGCGGTGTTAGAATGTGATGTATGTTATAGGATTTTAGGAACGCCTTAAAACTTCCGCTTGTGAACTGCGCTCCGTTGTCCGAGATGATTTTCTTCGGAAGACCGAATTGCATGACTACCTTTGATCGTAGAGTGTCGATGATTGAGTTGGTAGATGCTGATCTTATTAGCTGGGCGATGACCCATTTGGTAAACCGGTTTTGCACGACTATTAAGAAAATGTTTCCTTTTGCAGATCTTGGGAATGGTCCCATTAAATCAACTGAGATAGTATGCCAAGGCTGTTCTACAGTGAACGGTTGCATTTTCCCGGCTGGTTGCATTTGAGACGGTTTATATTGGAGGCACTTCGTACAGGCTCTAACCTAGTCTGCAATTTGTATAAACATCTTAGGCCAATAGTACTTTTGCGCTATTCGGCAAATTGTTTTTGCAATTCCTAAGTGGCCTGCTGTGGTCGAGTCATGATTTTCCTCCAAAATATCTTTCCTTTTATATCTTGGTACGCATAATTTCCATGGGTTATTAAACTCTGGGTCGGCTAAATTACGGCTGCTCCAAAAGTGTTTATATAATTTCCCGTTTGATATTTGTAAATCCGGGAAATCGTCTGGGTTCTGGAGTACATTCCTATATAAATTATCGTACCAACTGCATGATTCCAGCTCTGATGCTAATAATTCCGACTCTGGTTCTTCGCTCTGGTTTTCTTGTGGTTGTCGTGACAAAGCATCTGCTACCTTGTTGAGGTCTCCCTTTCTATATATATTACCTCGAAATCGTACTGTTGCAGTTCTAAACTCCACCTGGCTAACCGACCTGACGGGTTTTTAAGGTTTTTCAGCCATTTGAGGAACTAATGGTCTGATATGACCTTAAAATTGTATCCTTCTATATATGGCCCCATTTGCTTTATCCCGTAAACGATGGATAGACATGCTTTTTCCGTTGTGGAATATTTTGTCTCGGCTGGTGTGAGGGTTCGACTAGCATATGCAATTACTTTATCCTGGCCGTTGTATTTCTGTGTTAGTGCAACCCCAAGTCCACAGTTCGACGCATCTGTTTGCAGGTAAAATGTTTTTGAAAAATCGGGGCATGCTAATACTGGGGCCAATGTAAGTTTTGATTTTAGTTCTTTAAACGCGTTTTTCTGTTTATCGGTCCATTTCCATCTTATCTTCTTCTTCAGAAGCATGTTTAGCCGTCCTGCTATTGTCGAATAGTTCTCTATAAATCGGTGGTACCATCATGTTATTCCTATGAACCGGCGAAGTTGACGCACATTTCTCGGTGCTGTAAGTCCGGTTATAGCGTTGGTTTTCTCCGGGTCGGTTTTTATTCCTTCTGCTCCAACCACATGTCCTAAGTATCTGAATTCTGATTGGCAAAACGTGCATTTTTAGAAGTTCAGCTGTAATCTGGCTTCTTTCAGTCTTCGGAAGACTTCGTGTAGGTGATTTAAATGCTCTTGGAGCGTTTTAGATATTACTACGATATCATCCAAGTAGGCAAACGCGAATTCCATATCGGGAGGTATTACCTTATCCAGTAGGCGTTGGAAAGTGGCTCCTGCCGAATGCAGTCCGAATGGGGTGTTTTTGAACTGAAAATGGCCTTTTCCCGGTACGCTGAATGCTGTCACTGGGCGGCTTGTTTCTTCTAGGGGTATTTAAAAATATCCCTGTTTCAAACCGAGGGTCGATATAAAATTTGCTTCCTTAAGTCTATCCAGAATTTCCGATATTCTGGGTAACGGATATGCGTCCTTACCTGATAGTTCGTTGACTTTTCTAAAGTCAATGCAAAATCTGTATGAGTTATCCTTTTTCCTAACTAGTACAATCGGTGAACTCCAACCACTTGTGGAGGGTTCGATGGTTCCTTCTTTTAACATCTTGTTCACTTCTTGGTTGATGATCTGTAGCATTGCGGGACTGTGCCACCTATAAGGCTGCTTGACTGGATCGCACTTTTTCTTTAATTTTATTTCGTGTCTTATTAAGTTGGTGGGTCCCGTTATGTTCTCAAACTCCCTTAGTTCTTTTCTTAGGAACCTTTCTAAATCCGTATTTTGAGTGGAGTCTTTTGAAGTGTTACATGTCTCTTCTTGATGTTGTATGTATTGTTTGGTCGTATGTTTATCGAATTTAAGTTCGATAGAATGGTTCCTGAGGAAATCCACTCCTATTAATGCATCTTCCGTCAACCCTGGCATTACTATGAATGTTTGTCGGGTTTGTAACTTATCGATCTCGCATTCAATTGTCAACTATTGGTTAAGCTTCATTGACGCTCCATTTGCTAGTCTTGTTCTACCGCTGTAGCTATCTAGAGAGTCCTTGTATATATGAGCTATTCTATCCCCGACGTAATTTTTAGTGGTTCCTGTGTCGATGAGCGCTCTGTATGTTCTTTGCCCTATTTTCAGTGATGCGAACAGTCTAATGTCATTGCTTGCTAGCTGTGTAACGGCGAAAACGAATGGAGTCGAATCTTGTCATACAGACTGGGACGACTCCTTGTTTCTCCAGTCTGTAATTCGTTTCCCTGACGCCTGAAACAGCAGTCACTGCTGTAAACCCCTTCTCTGCCACAACGCGAACAAAACTTTTTTCATGGGTTTTTGCAGTTTTTGCGGATGTGACCTGGCATCCTGCATCTAAAGCATGCCGTTTTCGCATCGTACTCTGCTTGGTCCGTGCGTCTCCAGTTTCCACGGCAAATCTGATTTACTCTGGTCTTTTCGTCTTCTAGAGCTTCGTATTCTTGGGCTAAACCTTGTAATTCGGCTAAGTTTCCGAAATCCCGGCGGCAAGCATAAAGCTTATATTCTGGTAACAAATTTTTGTATATCCTTTCGAGTTCTTGATTTCTGGAAAAAGATCCTTCTCGTCTGATTAATGTTTGAATCTCCGTGATATATCTATTTACTGGTTCGTTTTGTCTCTGATTTCTGTTTCGGATTTGCTCTTCTAGTTGTAGCAAATATCCCCTGGGATAGAAAGCTTTTTTAAAATATTCGCTGAAATCTGTCCATGACTTCCAATTTTTGTTATTGTTTCTGTACCATAACAAAGCGTGGTCTCCTAATAATTCTGGTAATGCTCTTAGTAGATCTTGTTTATCGATCTCGTAGGCCAAGCTTAATTCGTCTATCCTCTCTAAGAATTCTATTGCATCCGAATGTTTCTTGTCGAAGTGTGTGTTCCACTTTCGTACTTGATTTAGCAATTCTGATTGCCCCATCTGTTTCGTTATTGTTAATTCCTGTAATTGTCTTCGGATGCCCGAAATTTCCTGGGTCAGTGTGTCGGATTCTGTTTCCTTGGAAGTTTTTTAATAACAATAATAATAATAATAATAAATTGCCTTTATTTAGTCTGTAAAAATTTACAAACAAGAGATACATGAGGCGAAGTCTAGCTAGAGCTACTCCACTTAACCTCAAGTTTACAAAGTCAGTTTGAAATAAGTAGAACACGAAAAAAAAAGATTTATAAATTGACATAAATAATAATATGATATTGAAATGGTAGAAATAGTCATGTGGCTCCTAGAAAAATAAGATAAAGAAAATAATTTGTGATGTTATGTGATAAATGATATTAATGATAAATAAAAACAAAAAAAAAATCTAAAAATTCTAATGGTAACAATTACGACAATAATATACTATATAATAATAATAACGTTACTGCGATTGTAGTAAAAATTTCTTATAATGCCGCTTCATGAAATCAAGAGATTCACCTCTTAAATTTTTTGTTAAACTATTAAACACTAAAACAGCATTGTAAGTAAACGATCGCTGGAAAATAGCTAGTCTATATCTTGGCAGCATAAGACTATGAGGATATCTCAGATCCAGATTATGAGCGTCTCCACCAAATACTAATTTGTTCCTTAAATAAATAGGATTTGACGACGAAATAATTCGATATATTAATAAGACGAGGTGATATTTGTATAAATTATCTATTGTTAACCATTAAAGTTCTTTAGTTTTGCATGATACACGATCATATTTTCTTATGCCAAAAACAAATCTGCAAACAATTATTTTGAATTTTTTGAACTGTTAAACGATCAGAACATCGTTACAGGGTCGATGAATTTATAGAAGAGACATAATTTTCCCATGTATTTCTTTTACTTTTTTTTATGAGATATCTCGATCTTGCTCTAAGTTTTTTAAAATTAAGTAAATTTTCTTCCGTATTATGGTTTTTAAGTTTATTAAACGCACGTTTTGTTATAGATAGAGCTAGTGCGATTTCGCTGGTCCACCAAGGCACTGGTTGTCTATTACAGAGTTTAGTTGAACCGATATTAGTTAAGGCAGCTTCTGTTATCATATTATTTAAGGGCCTAATGTCAGAGTTTGTTTCACTGCTTAATTGAAAATTTTCAATTTTCATTTTAATGTCGATCTGATAGGAGTTCCAGTTTGCATTCTTTATTTTCCAAAATTGATATATTGGGAATTTAGGAGATTGAGATTTATTAAGTGTTACATGAATGGGGAAATGATCACTGTCGTGTAGTGGTTCTAAAGTATTCCATAAGAGATAAGTTGACAATGATTGGCTACATAATGTCAAATCTATGGCGGAAAATGAGCCGTTGTAAGAGTTAAATCTGGTCGATTTTCCATTATTAAGTAGTATTAAGTCTGAGGAATCAATAAAATTATTTAATAAATTACCGAATTTGTCAGTTTTATGACTTCCCCATGCCAGATGATGGCAATTCATATCACCTAAAATTATTTTTGGGTTTGGAATTTGGTCTATAAGATTTCTAAATTCTTGTAAATTGAGATCGTTGGGATGAGGCAGATATATATTGCAAATGTTAATAAGTTTTTGGTAAGTAACTGTTGCAGCTACAGCTTCAAGACTAGTACGTATTGCAATTGATTTAGCTTGTATATCTGTTCTAGTGAAAATAGCTACTCCGCCACTGGCTTGGGGTGCGTTTCTATTTTTTGGAAAACATTGATAATTTCGGAGATTTATATTGGTATTTTTAAAATGGGTCTCCTGAAGACAAAGTATTTTAGGAGATAGTTCATTTATTAAAAGTTTTAATTGTTCAATATGGGTGTAAAACCCATTAAGGTTCCACTATACAATAAAAGAATCTGGCATTAGATTTCCGAGTGGGATGGCGGTTCATCGGACTCTTCAATTGAAGATGTTTTATTGGGGTTTAGTTTCTTCTTTTAACGGGTAATGTTGTTTTTAGTTTTAAATTGGAGATATAACAATGGACGAAGTTAAGAATATCGATTAGTTCAGTAGGTTCATTGGAATAATTTTTGGAGATTAATTCGGGAGGTTGGGAATGTAGTGTGTTTTCTAGGAAATCGCAAATCTCATTATAATTTAGCATAAATGGGTGTGATCTGTTCTCTATTTTGTCTTTTATTGATTCAAGAGAAAGAAAGAGTTCATCGCGAGAAGTTTTATCTGATTTTTTGGATTTTTTCTTGGGTAGGAGTCATAAAAAGTTCTGTGTTAGTTTGAGCATTGTTTTCAATAATATCTGGAGAGGACGATATTTGTCTTTTAACTTGATTGTTTTAACTGTCAATGTTTATAGAAGGTGAAGATGTTTCTTTTGCTAAATTTTTGGTTAAATTGTTTAAGTCTGATGATGTATTGGGAGAAGAGTTTTGGGTAGTGTTGGTTATAGGTGTTACTAGAATAGAGTCGGTTTCCATTGTTACATTTGTTTGCTCATTAGATTCCTGAACTGTTGTTCTAGATAGAATAGGTACTAGGGAAGGGTTTAATGGGGCGAGATCAGTTCTGTGAGGACATTCTGCTTCTTTGTGACCAATAGTTTTACAATTTGAGCAGTTATATCCATCTATGGAAAGGTACAGACGATACAGGGTGTTTTCATGTGATATATTAAAAGAATCGGGGATAGAGAGATTTTCTAGGGGAGTGATAAATATTTGCCTTCTAAAATTAAGGACATCGCTGTATTCTGTTTCTGGCATACCTATTCTTAAGATAGTCATCTTAGACACAGCAACGATACCCATCTTTTGTAGTTCTGGTTCTATAATGTTGTTAGGAATTGTAGGACATGCATTAAATACTATGAGTCTATCGGATGGAGTGATCAATTTTCTTATTTCTATTTGTGATTCTTTTATGTTTACAAACTTGTAGGTGTGGAGAAGTGAGTCGACCATGCTTTTTGAGGAAAGATAAATACAAATTCGGTTTTTAGAAATGCTTGATGCGAAGATGACATAACGTGGTCCTACTAGTGATCCTACTGCTATGATGTAGTCGTGAATTTTGGTATCTTCCATACTAGACAGGACAATAGCCTGTTCTTTTGTTGGGTGTTTAAAAGAATTTACTACAATGGAATAGGAGTTTAAAGATGAGCTTTGTGGTTGATTCATGTTGATTGAAGTAGTGTTATTTAAAATAATATTGTTAGAAGTCATGATATTTTAAGATGCCGTAAGTTCGGCCCTGCCGCCAGTTCGAAAACTGATCGTCGTTCCGGATCCAGACTCAAACTTGTTTATAACTTGTTTATACCATTCAAAATAATTTTATTTTTGGACGGCTTTAAACGTGGTATATTATACCTTAGTCAGGACAGTACTCCGCATCTTAAGTTTGATTTTAATAAAATGGCAGTTACACTATATCCGTCTGCCCGATATGATCTAAAGCAATTGTAACCTTTAAAATTATAATAGTATTTTGATTTAAACCACGTTTCTGAGAGAAATGCTATGGAAACATTATTTTGATATAGCAGATATTCTAGATTTACTTTATTAGCTACTGCTGAACGACAGTTCCATTGCAGCAAATTTATGTTTGCGTTTGTGTCTGCGAATTTGAAGACAAGCTATGGTTTACGTGTTTACTAATTAATTCCACTATTTCAGATTTTGATACATCGAAATTGTTTGTTTGTTTTATATTACTTATAATATTGAGAACTACTTCTAAAACTAAACTTATTGTTGCATTTAATTCCTCTGATTGTAATTTTACTCCAACTGAGTTTTTTAAATAATGTTGACTATTAAAAATTCCCCCTGAGACAAAAGAGGTATTTGGTTGTGTAAGTATTTCTTTTCTTGAGATTTTAATAAGATCAGGGCTGGTTGGCTTGTGCCTTTTGTTTGGGTTTGAAGTTGTAGGGGAAGAAAACATATAATTAGTAAAATTATTATTATAGGATTTGGGTTGTAAATTGTGAGACTGTGAGTACTGATGTTGAGAGGAATGATACTGTATTGTACTAGAAGGGGTAGGTCCAGATTAAAAGCCGTTGGGAATAATTTGTCAAGAATATTTGACCACTTTCCATGGAAGGGGTATTATGAGCGACAATGTTTGCGTACGTATTTCTTGGGACCTGTTTATTTGCATCAAAGAAATTAATATTGCAAGAGCTCATGGTTTCCTTTACAATTGTTTGTCTTTTAAATTCTGGTCAAGCAGACAAATTAGTAGTAAGATGATTTCCTTGACAGTTACAGCAGCGTGAATTATTCTGAATTATTACAATCTTGTGTGGTATGGGAGTCGTGACATTTGCTGCATTTTGGTTTACTTCGACACTGACCTTCCAGGTGACCAAAACGGAGGCAGTTATAACATATTATATTCTGGTTATACGGCTCTACTTCCTTAATAATTTTATTAATAGAAATATATTTTGGAAAGATTTGAGATTTGAAAATAACAATGCAAGACTTTGGGGTTACATATTCTACTATTTTACCTTCATCTGTAATTTTTTCTACTTTACATTTTATTCTTTTGACATTAGATACTTCAAAAGTGCAATGTTGATCAAATTGTCTTATTTATCTTTTATGTACGCCTCTATATCTGAAAAATCTTTTTCTATATCTCTAATAACACCTTCTCTATGAAGAATGAATTTTGGGATATACAATACAGTTATTTTTAACAAAAATGTTTTCGTATTTATTATTTATTATAAAATTTGCTTATTTATAATCCTTTAACTTGATTCTAATCCTATTCCGACCTATAGAATCAATACTAATAATTTTATTGTCTATCTCCGGAAAGTTAGAAAGAATTATATCTCCGATTGTAAGTGCATTTAATTTACCTTTAAATTCGACCGAATTATTCTCAACATAAATATGATACGGGCCTAAATCAGTACTTACATACAAAAACTCCTCTCTCTCTCTCTCTGTCGATGTGTTATCGATGCTCATTGTTGTTGTTTGTATATCATTTTTTGACGAAGTTGGATTTATTATTAAATTATTTATATTACTTACTGGATGATCTTAGTTGGGGATGCTATTCTTATTAAAAAAATTCACCAAAAACTATATTTTTTGACGTATATCTGGGGGCGCAGGGTCGTCTGGGGGTTTCCCCCCGACTAACTGGTCCATTTAGTTGTTCTTAACGTACTATATAATTTTATTTTTGACACCAAATTTGAAGAATTATAAAACACAATTTTTAAACGAATACAGTTTAATTTCGTTTCGCTTTGTTGATAGACACGTCCGATTCGTAGGTGAACTAGAACACGACTCCGCAAATATGAATTAAAAGTTCAAAATAGTTTAAAATTTAAGACCAAAATATGGTTCATATCATGTAGAACCTGTTATAATTACAATTAGTCCACTAAATGTTCTTATTGTGAATTGCTTTCTAAGGACACCGTACAAGCATTTCTATTATATACTTAAGATTGTTTTATGGCATCCTTATAATACGCTCGAAATTGGTTTGGTTCCTAGCCAGATAATGACTTTTCTAGTCACAGAAGGAAAATTTGTGAACTTCTTTTTCCTGAAAATTATAACAAAAGCAACGATATTTCCAAATGCTGATATATTATGTCGATTACTGACTGATAAAAGTAACTTTTAAAAGTCTAAATATAATTGATAAAAAAAAGATTTGTAGTTATTGAAAAGATTTTTGGTCGGTAAATAGTTTACAAACGATACTCACAATGTAACAACTGATACTATAATTAGAGTAAGTTCTATAATCTGCTTGTTAATAACTACTTTCTAAGACGACCTCAAAAGAAAATCGATCATATACATGACTTCATATCCATGGCCTCCTGAAAACACAGCTCAACATAGGTTAGGTTTCCAGCCATGAAATGTTTTTCCCAGTCGCAGAAAAAATTAAGGCATTTAAGGACTTCTTCTTTTTAAAAATTATAACTAAACAGATATATCCAAATGCTGACACTTGATTTCGGTGATTAGTTGATCGAAAGATTTAGTTTTTAAAATCATAAATAAAATTAATAAAAAAATGATTATTGAACAGATTTCGGATAGTATTAAATATATATAAAAAAATAAAAATAGTTCAAAATATAGGACAAAAATATGATCCTTATTGTGTAATACTTGCTATAATTAAAATTAGTCCTCTAATGTTCTTTTTGTGAACTGTTTTCTAAGGACGCCGTACAAGCTTTTCCATCATATACATAAGTTTACATATTTTATGATGGCATCCTTGCCATCATAAACTCTCCCGACATTGGTTTGGTTCCTAGATTATAATAAAGATTATAATAAAAACAAACATATTTCCAAGTGCTTATATAATATTTCGATGATTGACTGATAAAAGTAAATTTTAAAATTCTAACTAAAATTGACAAAAAAAAATATTTGTAGTTATTGACGAGATTTTTAAACGGTTTTAAAACTATCTCTCCTAACTGGTGAAAATAGTTAAACAACAATACTCACAATGTAGCAAATACTACTATAATTAAAGTTTGTATTTTAATCTGCTTGTAGTGAACTACTTTCTAAGAAGGCCATAAAAGGATATCGATTATATACATGGCTTCATATTCATGGTCTCATTAACCCAGCTCAACATAAGTTATGTTTGCAAGCATAAAATGTTTTTCCCAGTCGCAGGAAAAATTAAGGCATTTCAGAACTTCTCCTTTCTAAAAATTATTACGAAACAGATATTTCCAAATGCTGAAATCTGATTTCGGTGATTGGTTGGTCGAAAGAGTTAGTTTTAAAAATCATAAATAAAATTCATAAAAAAAATTATTAAAAAGATTTCGGATACTATTAAATATCTATTAAAAGTTCCAAATATTTTAAAATATAACAATAAAATATGATCCTTATCGTGTAAAACCTGTTATAATTAGAATTAGCCCTCTAATTGTGAACTACTTTCTAAGGACGTCGTACAATCATTTTCATTATATACATAAGTATATTTTATGGCATAATTAAAACAAGCTCAACATCGGTTTGCTCCCTTGCCACAAAATGACTTTCCTAGTCATAGAACGAAAATTTATGGACTTCTTTTTCCTGAAAATTATAACAAAAACAAGTATATTTTAAAATTCAGATATAATATTCCGATGATTGACTGATAAAAGTAACTTTTAAAATTCTAACTAGAACTGATAAAAAAAATATGTGTAGTTATTGAATAGATTCATGGTTGGTTGTAAAGGTCTCTCTCCTAACTGGTGGAAATAGTTTAAAAAACGGTACTCACAATGTAACAACTGCTACTATAATCAGAGTTAGTTCTACAATCTGCTTGTTGTGAACTACTTTTTAAGGAGACCATAAATTGAAATCAATCATACACATGACTTCATATTTATGGCCTGTTTAGAACACAGCTCAACATAGGTGAGGTTTCCAGCCATATAATGTTTTTCCCAGTCGCATGAGAAAAATTTAAGGACTTCTTCTTTCTGAAAATTATAACGAAGAAGATACTTTCAAATGCTGAAATCTGATTTTGGTGATTGGTTGGTCGAAAGATTTAGTTTTTATAATCATAAATCAAATTTATAAAAAGCATTATTATTGAACAGATTTCGGATAGTATTAAATATGTATTAAAACTTCAAAATAGTTTAAAATTTAAGACCAAAATATGGTTTTTATCATGAAAAACCTGTTATAATTATAAACTTCTTTCTAAGGACAGCGTACTAAAATTTCCATTATATACTTAAGTTTGTTTTATTGCATCCTTAAAACACGCTCGAAATTGATTTGGTTCCTAGCCAGAAAATGACCTTCCTAGTCATAGAAGGAAAATTTGTAGACTTTTTCTTCTGAAAATTATAATAAAAGCAAAGATATTTCCAAATGCTGATATATTATTCCGATAATTGACTGAGAAAAGGAACTTTTAAAATTCTAACTAAAATTGATAAAATATGATTTGTAGTTATTGAAGAGATTTTTTGTCGGTAAATAGTTTAAAAACGATACTCACAATGTAAAAACTGCTAATATAATGGGAGTTAGTTCTATAACCTGCTTGTTGTGAACTTCTTTATAGGGATGCCATAAAACAATATCGATTATATAAATGAGTTCATATTCTTGGCATCCTTAAAACACAGCTCAATATTGGTTCGGTGTCCAGCCATGCAACGTTTTTCTTAGTAACATGAGGAAAAATAAGATTACTTTTTTCTGAAAATGATAAAGAAAAAGATATTTTAAAATGCTGAAATCTTATTCCGTTAATTGACTAGTAGAAGGAACAATTCTTGGAATAGTATCTAAAAATAATAAAAATATAATGAAAATATTTTGATAAAAGTTATTTCCAAATCCTGAAATCTGGTTCCGATAATTGGCTAGCAGAAAGCTTTTGTCTTTGGAACAGTAAATAATATTAATGAAAAATTATTCACCGTTATT
Source organism: Diabrotica undecimpunctata (assembly GCF_040954645.1). Taxonomy (NCBI): domain Eukaryota; kingdom Metazoa; phylum Arthropoda; class Insecta; order Coleoptera; family Chrysomelidae; genus Diabrotica; species Diabrotica undecimpunctata. Next base: position 593,379 of record NC_092813.1, on the reverse strand, counting down.
AAATAAATTTTGAAAAGTATTAAAAATGTATAGTTAAAAATTGAAAATAGATTATGAAATGATACTCGCAATGTAAGTTGTACAGCTTTAATTAGAGTTAGTCCTATAATCTGCTTATTGCCAACTGCGTTTTAAAAATGCGATGACAAAAGTCGATTATATACACGAGATTCTGTCATGGCATCCTTAAAATACTGCATAATTAATTATTAACTGCATTAACAGAAACAAAGATAATTTTAAATGCTGAGATCTGATTTCGATAATTTGCTGGCAGAAAGACTTAGTTTTTGGAATCATAAATAAATTAATAAAAAAATTATTTGCAGTTATTGAACAGATTTCGGATATTATTAAAAATGTGTATTTAAAGTTAAAAATTGTTTAATTAGAATTAATTCCCTAATTTTCTTATCATGAACTGCTTTCCTAGAATCCTAAAAATGATTTTCCTAGTCGCAGGAGGAAAATTTGAGGACTTTTTTGTAAATGCTAAAATCTCATTCCGTGAATTGACTGATAGAAAGAAAATTTGTTGGAAATGTATCTAAAATTGTTAAAAAAATATTTGCATTTATTTGAACGGATTTTGGGAGGTAATTAAAATCTCTAATAAATGTTGGAAATAGTTAAAAAACCGCTACTATTTCTTATGGCGTGTTTAAAACACAGCTCGTCATTGATTTAGTTTCTATACATGAAATATTTTAACTAGTTCCAGAAGTAAATACAATGATAAAGAATTTTCTAATAATATACCATGTATAGCCTGAAGCAGTTCAGATAGATACTTATTCGCCAGTTCAGATACCATGTAGTACATAAACGTTCGACAAAAAACTTAAGTAACTTTTACTAAAATAAAATAAACTCGTGCTAATATATGACTGAAGGTGAGTTATTCATAGAAAATAGCTCTAAATTATATTATAGGGATGTACCATTGCAGACGCACAGCAAGGCTATGGTGGCCAATGAAAACCTAGATGTCAATTTTTACTGAAATTCTAATTTTTCTTGCGGTATAATTTGATACGATAAGGAAGATATGGAAAAGAGGATAAGATGATAAAGGAAATCATAAATGAGGACTAATACGTAATACCTAAAAAAATTAATATCTTAGCATTGGAACAGACACAGCAAATTTTGTGCTAGATAACAACTAGAAGATGGAGACTGTTGATGAATACAATTATTTAGGAATAGTATTTAATCGAGGAAATCGAACAATTGCAACAAATTCGACAAAGAATAAGGACAAGATTAAATTTGATGAAGACAGATGAAGGAAGCAAAAAAACACACTATAAATAGCGACATGGAATATCAAGACATTATTATCGCCACATCGAAAATAAAAATGAAAAAACTCCATTAAGTTTATATATGCTCTAACTGTCCAATACAACAAAAAAATATGAATTTTATGAATACTGTTATATTATTATTAATCTAATTTATTGTTTTTATTTATTATTAAAGGTTCTACACTTATAAGTTTATTAAAAGTCTTTATTTGTACAATATAACTAATTTATTTTACACTAAGAATTTTATAATTTATCTACGTGCGTTACATTTTAAAAACTCGACGCGACGTTTAAAAACTAACCGTTTCTTTAAATAAAGTAAATAAATGTCCCATATATATATATATATATATATATATATATATATATATATATATATATATATATATATATGTATATATATATATATATGTATATATATATGTATATATATATATATATATATATATGTATATGTATATATATATATATATATATATATATATATATATAGTAAGAAAAAGTAGTCAAAATTTTTTGACTAGTTTGGAAAAAATATATGTAAATACTCTTTTCTTTTGGGTGTGGTAGTCAATAAAAACAGAGCTTTGCTAAGGCGTACTATTTATTCTGAATCCAAGCTTTCGGTGGTTTTTTGCCACCTTTATCAAGGTCCGAATGTAAGATTCGTGGCAGAAACAACAACGTTAAATAACATGATACCACCCAAGAAAATCTCACAATATCTACCCTCTCCTAAGGACCCATTACCGCCCCTATCTTCCTGTGGTGTCTATTCTATTCCTTGTTCATGTGGACAAGTGTATATTGGCGAAACTGGTCGTTCCGTCAAAACTCGGATTCAAGAGCATCAAAGATGCATTCGATCAGGTCTTTTCTCCCATTCTGCAGTTGCAGAACACTGCCAAGAAACCGGTCATTCCATATTGTTCGAAAAAACTCATATCATTTCTAAGAGCCCCTTCTTTTATTCCAGGAAAATCCGCGAATCTCTAGAGATCCGAAAAAATCCACATAATATCAATCGAGAGGAAGGATACTACTTGTCTCCCATCTGAAATCCCAGTCTAGAGCCGCCGTCCGGTCCCGCTACCACGATGCAGCCACATGATTGGCCAGCGCGCGCTTCTTGACGTTCGCGCCACGGAGTGTGCCGATACGTCCCGACACGACAGGTCACCGCGACTATAAATAGAGCGGTAGCGGAGTAATCGTCGGATTCACTCCCTGCCTCTCGACGCGTTAGTGTTCTGAGCTGTTGGACGTGAATCCCTGTCCTGGCATTTGGTTTTCACCTCTGGCTGCGTTGAGTAGTTGAGTTACTGTGACCAAATGCCCATCTTGGTAGTTAGTATTCGCCTCTGGTTGCGTTGAGTAACTGAGTTACCGTTGCTAACTACCCATCTTCTTGTCTTTTGTTTCTTTTTCTTCTTCCTTTTTTTCTTTCTTTTTTGTTCTCCTGAAGAAGCTACATACAATTGTAGCGAAACGTCGAGATGAACCCACTTTTGGGTCACTCACAAATGACACGGTCCAAACCCGGAAGACGAATAAACTATAATACTTTAATATTGATAAAATTTAAGCATCCAAGAAATTCTAAGGCAACCTGGCGTCCATCCATCTAGCATTGAAAATCAAATCAACGACGTCCTAGCAACCAAAGAGTTAGTACAAAAACACTGGAGACTAGATCTTAGGGTCCAATGTAGTAGCAAATGCGGACACGGATCTCTCTCTGAGAACAATAAACATTAGAGCGCTCAAATGGAAAAAATATTAAGCTTAAACAAACTCTAATAAATGGAACCTAGAAGCATTAGAAGAGACTGAAGTTGGAGACAAATTTCAACAACAGATGAATTCAAATATATCCAACCTTATGAGTCAACTCACAGATATAAACGGAAGATGGCAAGAATTAAAAAGAAGAATAAATGAAACACATAAAGCAATAAGACAGAAAAAACAACAAAATGAAATAAAGGCCGGTACGATCAAGAATGCAAAACAGAGAAAACACCAAATTCCGCCAGAATTACATGCATCAAAAATCCATCAGAACAAAATAGAAAAGAAAATACAAAATACAAAAAAGCGACAAACAAAGCCAACGTAGCAAAGGAAGAGAAGAAAAATGAATGGTTAAATCGAAAGCTACAGGATATTAAAAACACAGAAAAAATCATAAAATAAAACAATTTTACAAAAAAGTCAGACATACGCTTAGCAATAAAACAAGAAGACTAAAAAACCAAAAAGGAGAGACCCTATTTGAAGATAAAAAGATCAGGATAATATGAGGAGACTATTAGGAAAAAATGCTATTCACTACGAAACAAACTCACTGCGATGAAGATGTAAGACAAATAGTGCAAGATAATGAAGAAACAAAAATTACCACAGAAGAAAATACTAAATATCAGAACAGGTTCAAACCAGGGAGATCGACAATTAATTTCCGTTAAGTATAAGAACAAAAATAAACCTATATAAGATCTTAATAAGACCTATTGTTACACATAGGAAGGAAACAACGACGACTAACAAGAAAGAGGAAGATAGCCCACTTAAATTTGAAAGAAAAATAATGAGAACGATACTGAGCCCAAATGTAACAAGAGAGGGAGAAACAAGAATAACAACAAATACCAAAATTAAAGAAGAATTAAAGGGAGAAAATCTAATCAGATACATAAAATCTCTTCGCTTAGAATAGATAGGACATATACAGAGACGCCCACACTCCGATATGCTGAGAAGGATAACTAAATGGATACCAGTATGGCCCAGTGTAGAGAATGGTCTAGAAGAAGATGGATGGACTATGTAGAAGATGATATAAGAACAAAGAATGTTAAAGACTGTAGAGTTCTGTACAAGAACAGGAAGAAATGAAAAAGAGTCACGACAGCAGCAAAGACACACAGAAAGCTATAAATAACATATAGGAATAATCTGTCTCATTTAAACATGGGATTTTGAACGCCATGGCATTAGCTGTAATCCCTAGAGATTGTAAAGCTTAATAAAATAATGAATGAATGAATGAAAATTAACACCAGAATAACTCAAGCCAGAAAAGCTCAAGGATACCTTATTAGAATTTTCTGGAATAAAAATATAACTAAGAAGAGAACGTTTGAGATCTATGAGACTCTGGCAAGAAGTCTAAGGCTAAGGATTTCGAAGGGAAAGATGATAAGAAATGAAGATATCAGGAAACATATTGCATTGGAAGGTGTGGTAATGGATAACATACAACAAAAGTACCTCGATTGATACGGAAATTCCAGTAAAAATTGAGATATGAGTCTTCCCACCATCAGAGAGTTCCTGCTATTTAGTGGACGCGGCCTTTATTTTTCTAGGCGTACCCACTAAAAGCGCGGCATCGTAGATCCTATTTTATGAAATGGTGCATGCTAGAGGACCTGCTGAGATGAAATCACCCATCGTGAGGGGCGACGTGAAGAGCCTTTCTGAATTTATGTTCTTGCTAAAGATTGTTACCTCTTCTAAGCGTATCTAAACTCTGTAAATTGTATTATTAATCATTGACTCTGCGTTTTTCTAATTGCTTTCTGCAAGTTGCAGAAACTAAACATAATCAAATATACGAGTTTTTACAGCTAACAGAAAACAACCCAAAAATGGTTCCATTTCTATCCATTTCACAATTGTCTTTGTCAAAGAAAAATTAAAGAGTTTTATTTATCTTTTCTGCAGATAGTGCACAGACGAGTAAACAAATGCTGTATAACTAATTCCAAGATTTGATTGGTTGAGGAAATTGGTTGACGAAATCGTAGCTAAAATTTGTAAAAATAACAAGTTTACTTTAAAATTACTGTTAGTCATCCGTTATTAATGGGTTGGCGACACTATATCTGACATTAGGGCTTTCCACAATTTAACAATTAATGCTTTGATTATATAATGTTATTATAAATAATTTTTTGCATTATGACATCTGTTTTAAAAATTTAAATTGTAGATTTCTAAGAACATGTCTCGACACAGTCGTCCTGAGGAAAGGAGTAAAAACCAACAGCTTTTTGTTTTCTGCAAAGACTAAAAAACTAAACTGAATATCTAAAATAAAGTGACGGTGAATATTTATGGTAATATCTGAAAAACGACATCTACAAGTGTTATTCCTCTTTGGAATTATTTTGTAAATTTTATGGTTTATTGAAGGGAGTGTTTAATCTCCCTTCGTCTAAATAAGAAGTATGATTCAGAATTTCTAGTCTTCTTCCATTTTCGTATTTAACTTTTCTCTATTTTCCTTCGTTGTGGACTTGGCAACAGTGTGTGTGTGTGTGTGTAGAAATACGTAAACATTATTTCGCTTCAACAAAAAGTCGAAAAATAGTTATAATTAAAAAATTTATATATATATATATATATATATATATATATATATATATATATATATATATATATATATATATATATATATAGAAAGCAGTATCGAGATAGGAAGAAGTGCAGTGAATATAAAATCGTGAGTAAAACTATAAGCAAACATATAAAAATAATGTAAACTACTAAAAAGTAAGTGGGCATCTCAAATTGACAACTGACAGTAAAGGAACGATAAAATCAGAAAACCTAGCCAGATAAACGGTGACGTTGCCGAATTGTAAGAGAAATCCGCGAGAGTGAGTGTGTTAAGGTTAGTTAAGTTCTACGCTATAAGACTGAATAAGAGCAAAGTCTTCCGAACCGTTAGGCTTCTTTGAAATGAACGATATTTTGTCGTTGTCGTATACGGCAACGATATATCCACGGTACGACACAGTACTGCACGACAGCGACAAAATACCGTCCGTCTGAAAGAAGCGTTAATGTGAGAAAGCTCTTAACGCTATCTGAGAGGTTTGTATCTTTGAGTAAAAATATAGGAAACTATGAAAAAAATAAGTAAAAAATTAGTAAAAATCGTATGGAGAAGAGAGATGTTTGAATAAAACCAAAAAAAAAGATAAAATGCAAAAATAGATCCAGCTAATGAAAGTGGAAAGCAGAATTAGAAGCCTAAAATGTAGCATTAATATCAGAAAATAAAGCTTACGAGAAAGAACAGTTAAAACAAAGAAAATCTAGAAAGAGAATTAAGAAAAAAACAAATAAATACATATAGGATGCAATAAAAAAAGCATGAATGCTGAAACATAAAAAATATTTCATTTAAAACCCATGTTTCACTAAATGAAAATACCGACATAATAGATGTAAAACACGTTGGTAATCAAAATGATAATAACACGAGACCTATAGACTGAAACTTAAAAGTGGTGCCAAAGTAACAGAAATAATGAGGCAATCGAAAAAAACTAAAAGGAAAATTAAGCTTAGTGAATGTTACTTTCAAAAGTACAGGGAGATAAAAGCCCACATAAGAATACTTAAACAGAATTTAAAAGAAGCAAGAGAAAAGGGTCAGAAAAAATTGTTAAATTTTAATAAGCTTAACGTAGACGATAAAACAAATACTGTAGATAGCTTGAATTTTATAGGAGAATGCAGACACAAAGTGAAACTGTGAATACTAAAAGACCTCAAGAAAAACCTAGGAGAGTAACATATACTAACAGATTACCAGGGGGCAATGAATATAAATCAGAAATCTTGGCGAAAACAACCAGGACCACAAAAAAACCGGTGTAAAGACTGATATTATAGGTAAAAGTGAAACATAGAAAAGATAGCAAGAGAAATGCAAACCATATTCTAGAAAAAACAATGAACAAGTACCACAGAGCTCTATATTGGGTACCAAATTATTTACAATTTAAAAAGAACCAGTTACAAAGAAACTAAAAGCATTATATGACATGCAGGAAAGTAAACTGAGAACAGAAGGCAAAATAGAAATCAATGACTGAATATTCTGTTACTGATCTAAGAAAAAATAACGAGGTAAATACAACAGTGAAAGAAAAGTAAGATAAAGAAACAGTATTGAACAAGATCTATCTAACGAGCATGATCATTTTAACAAACACAAGAATGGATAACAAATTAGTAAGATCTAGAAAGAAAAAGCATAAGTTATATATTAACTAAAAATGACAAAAAACGAACTACAGAGGAGAAGGCTTCTTTGAAATATCTATAAACAAGCACATATTCTTTTTACCACAGTCAGGTTGCTAATCTCACCTGTAAACCATCCTTTATCCGGGCTTGGGACCTGCAGTGTCGGCAAAAGATTTATATATATATACATATATATATATATATATATATATATATATATATATATATAATAAATATATATATATATATATATATTTATATAATATATATATATATATATATATATATATATATATATATATATATATATACATATATGTATATGCAAATAGTTTTAGGCCATTGCCCAAGCCGCGTCTACTGTTTCAACATATCTCCGGTTAGCTAGAATTACATTTTTATCATTTTGTGTTGTTAGGCATGTAAATATTAATTTTATAATTTAGTTTAGAATCTGTTCTCTTCAATGAAACTTGTTTTTGTAAAAATTGTTTAAATAAATCTTTTTAAAAATCGATATACCGAGTGTTCCAGGTTTAGTGGCGCAGTCAGTAGGATAGATAAAACGGGCTTTAATGAATATAAATCCCGGTTCGTATTAACGATTTAATAATCTATCGAACTAATAAATAATTGGAACCGCGAATAAAGACTCTTAGTTTGGTGAATTGAGTAGCCTAACTTGAAGAATAGTGTAAAGGAAAATTCAAGTGAATATTGAAGTTCCTGTGAGAGTCCTGTTCCTACCGTGTCAACGTGGACTCAGAGCATAGATGGGCTGGAAACTATTTTTCATTAATTCAGATAGTTCAAATAATTCTGACTCAGATTCTGACTCAAACAACAATACATTATCATTTAAAACTCAACCAAATACTTCTAATATTTGTCCTAAAGTTATTTTATCAAAATCCAAATTAACTATGGCTTTACCTCAACTAAAAACAGAATATCTGGACATGATCCCAGAATTCCATGGAGATGTTGCGTTACTTCCACGCTTTATAGATATTTGCGAAAAATTAGTCAATAAATTCTATAATATAATCGACCCAACCGATTTTCAAAATGAATATTTGACTTCTAGCATTTTAGCAAAAATTAAAGGTGATGCCGCCATAAATATTTCTTCATGTACTATAAGAACTTGGGAAAATTTAAAAGATGCTCTATTAAATACTTATGCAGATTAGAGAGACGTATATACACTTAGTATAGAAATCACATACCTTAAACAAAGCAATGAATCGCCATTTGAATTTTTCCACAAAATACAGCATCTCTTAAATCTCCAAATATCTTTGTTGCAAACTCGTTCTAATATTAACGAACAAGAGATACTTGGTAGTTATTTCAGAAACTTAGCTTTAAGAGTATTGCTACGTGGTCTTAAGGATCCCTTGGGTACTTTTATGCACACCAAAAACCCTATTGATATAAACACAGCTATAAACGTTCTAACAAATGATTTTCAAATTATATGGGACAAAGTAATTCTACAAAAAATCAAAACCCCTCATCATCATAATTTTTCGCATAAAAACAAATCAAACTCATCTAATTATGTTCCACCAAATAAATTTAACTTCCAGCATAATTATCAAAGAAATCATAATTATTCTCAATCCCCAAAAAGTCACTATCAAAACATACAAACCCGAACTTTTAATAATAATCAAAACCAATCTGGCAGTAGCAAAGATAATAACGTTTTTAGACCAAATCAAAACCTGAATCTTCCAATCCCAACTCCGATGACTATTTCAACAACTAATACTTCCAGACCGAACCAAAATTATCAAAACCGATATAAACCTCGTAATCAAACCTATTTTTCAAACCAATCACAAAATATAATTCCAGAAGAACTACATAATATAGACGAAATAAATATTTCTGAAGATAATGACCATTTTTTTAGAGCAACTTGCCTAGGACCAAATAGAATAGAATTATTAAATTTAACAAATAAAGAAAGTGAACTACCGTATATAATTTTTCCTGAAAATAATCTGAAAGTTTTGATTGATACCGGTAGTACTAAATCTTTTGTTGTTCCAAATGTAGCGGAAAAATATTTCAAAAATTCCATTTTTCGGAAACCTTTTCAAGTTTCAACAGCACTAGGCATGACCCAACAAAATTTTTGTACTGTAATTCCTACTTCTAAAATATTTGAAACCAAAAAAAATATGAAATTAAATTATTGTATATTTAAATTTCATGACTACTTTGATTGTTTATTAGGATTAGACAATCTTAAGAAACCTAATGCAAAAATAGACCTTACAAATAATGTCTTAATTACAAAGAATAGTCAAATTAAAATTCTTTATCATAATATTAACAAGGAAAGCATGAATTGCATAGTAGTGCCTCCTAGAACCGAACAAATAATTTCGGTAGACATAAAAAATGTCAATAATGGTGATGTAATAATCCCATATACCAAAATTGGGAATTCAGAAATCCCACAATGTTTAACAAAAGTTCAAAATAATAAAGTCATTTGCAGTATTTTGAACTCTTTTGAGAATGCCTGTAAAATTACTTTCTCTTCACCTATCGAAGCTGAAAGATTCTCAGAAAACTATAGCACAGTTTACCCTAATTTAAATAATATATACGTAGACAAATTTAAATTCGATATTTCCAAAGTTCGTACCGAACACATCAATATCGAGGAACGGGAAAAATATTAAAGCTAATCAAAGAATTTTCAGATATATTTCATGTAACAGGCAATATGCTATGCTGAAATTACTTTAGGAAATCGATATCCCCTACCTAATATTTCCGATTTACTTGACAAACTAGGTCGTTGTCAGTATTTCACAACTTTAGATCTTGCTTCGAGATTTCATCAAATAGAAATGGCCGAAGAAGATATACCTAAAACAGCTTTTAACACCAAAAACGGTCACTACGAATTCCTTAGAATGCCCTTTGGATTGCGTAACGCCCCGGCGACCTTCCAAAGAGTAATGGACAATATACTTCGAGGAATACAGAATGAAAAGTGTCTTGTGTACTTAGACGATATTATAGTGTTTAGTAGTAGTCTCAAAGAACACCTTGCAAATCTAAAAGATGTTTTTAAGAGTTTAAGAGAGTCAAATTTTAAAATTCAGATTGATAAATTCGAATTTTTAGAAAAGAGATTGCATACCTGGGACACACATGATGATGATGACCTGGGACACATCGTTACACCAGATGGCGTAAAACCCAATCCCGATAAAATTAAAGCTATAGTAAACTTTCCTATTCTAAAAAATACTAAACAACCAAAAGGTTTCTTAGGAATATTGGGATACTGTAGGAAGTTTATAAAAGATTTTTCAAAATTAACTAAGCCTTTAACTTCTCGTCTTAAAAAAGATGCAATCATAAATGTAAACTATTCAGATTATTCTCAGTGCTTTGAAATGTGTAAAAATCTTCTTATTAATGACCCAATACTGCAGTACCCTGATTTTTCTAAACCATTTAACTTAACCGCAGATGCAAGCAACTTTGCTTTAGGAGCTGTATTGAGCCAAGAAAAATCGGACCTGATTTACCTATAGCGTTTGCTAGTCGAACTCTAAATAAAAGCGAAACCAACTACTCAACAATGGAGAAGGAACTTCTTGCAATTGTTTGGGCAGTAAAAAACTTTTACCCTTATCTTTTTGGTCGTAAGTTTACAATTGTAACTGACCACAAGTTATTACAAGGGCTATTTTCTTTAAAGGACCCTAACTCAAAGATAGTTAGATGGCGCCTTAAATTGGAAGAATATGATTACAATATCATATACAAAAAGGGTGCATTAAACACTAATAGTGATTTTCTATCCAGGATAGAATTAAACGTAAATGAAACAAATGATGCACAACTAAATACCGAAAAAGAAATTGATTACATGAATGATTTTGACGAAGAACTTCTTAATACTCCAAAAAATGATATAGAGAACGAATCACTCATAGTTGAATGCGACGAAAGAAATGAAGACCTAGATGACGAGAATAACATAATACACACCAATCAGGAAAATTCAACTATCGGCATTCCTATCGCAGAATATGTCGTAAATGTAGGAAAAAACCAAATAATAATTTCCGAAGTAAACTTCGAACCAGCAACACCCAGTATTATTAAATTATTTAATAATAAGTTAAGGATTCTAGTGCAATTTTCGAAAAACAATTTCGAAAAAGATGTCATAAAATTCGTCAAAGAATATATTGTTCCAAGAACAAAATATCATTTATATTTTGAAAATTCTGTATACGAAAAGTTTAGCGTAGTTCTCCAAAAATTCTTCAAAAATTCCCAAATATCCTTCATTAACTGTTTAAAAAAACTTATCGATGTTTCCCTCGATGAAATAAAAGAAATAATTAAAACTACCATAAGGGAAAACAAAACCATAGAGGATTGGATGAGACCGAGTCACGTATAAAAACTATATATATATATATATATATATATATATATATATATATATATATATATATATATATATATATATATATATATATATATATATATATATATATATATATATATATATATATATATATATAATATGGGCCCAATCAAAGGGCTTCGATTCAAACCTATATAAATGAGTGCGAAATCTGTCAACTAACTAAATACGACAGAAAACCAATCAAACCATTTTATAATGTTACACCCACAGCAATCAAACCCTTCCAAATATTACATCTCGATACAATTACATTAGAAAATACTAAATTTCTAACGTTAATCGATTCATTTTCCAAATATGGCCAACTCTACAAATTAAACTCCGCCCAAGGAATAGAAGTTGTAAATGCCCTAATAAAGTACTTCTCTCATCATAATACACCCGACCAAATAATCTCGGAGAATGGTACCGAACTTAAAAACTCTCTTGTCCAAGAACTTCGTTCTATTCATAAAATCAAGATCCATTTTATATCTTCACAACACCCAAAATCTAATGGAATTGCCGAAAGATTTCATAGCACACTTATCGAACATATTAGATTATTTAATAACCGCGACGAATTTAAGGATGAACCAATAGAACAAAAAGTCAATTACGCCCTATTGGCTTATAATAGTAGTATACATTCAGTGACTAAATTAAAACCTTACGAAATAATAAATGGACATTTAGAAAATACTTCTACATTCGACTTAGATCTTGAAAAGCAACTTAATAATAATTATAGAATAAACCATAAAGAAAAAATGAAGTTACTTTACTCAGAAATAAATAAAAGTATACAAGAAAATAAAGAAAAAATAATTGGAAAAGCAAACTTAAATCGTGAAGAATTACCTGAAATAATTCCCCCCAATATATTTGTACGTAACAAACAAATTAAAGGAAAAACAAAAAAAAAATATCAAAAGGAAGAAATAAAAAATAACAATCGCGACAGAAAAACAGCCAAAATCATTACTCGACATAAAAATACAACTGAAGACATACACCTATCTAATATTAAACGTCCTAAACGAAAACCTTATAATTTTATTGCAGATGCATCGCAGTCGGATATGCAGCGATCAACATAAAGGATATTAGCAACAATATGGGCATTCTACCCATTAATCTTGGACCTGCCAAATTACAAAAAGCAAGTCATACTTTTATCCATTTTTATGATCTTAATCCATTATTAGACGAATACAATAATCTAAATATTCAGTACAGCCATCTTAAAACTAATATTTCGAACGATACCTTTTTTAGGTCAGAAACCGAAAATTTTATTAATTTAATTTAGTATGTTAAGAATAGTATAAATGATAAGTTAGATAATTTTAATATTCAATCTACTAGTATACGAAACAAAAGAGGGTTGATAAATGGTCTTGGATCGATAGCTAAAGCTATTACTGGAACTTAGATTCACAGGACGGGGAACGTATAAATTCAATGTTAGAACATTTAAAGGAAAACCAAATTAATTTACAAAACCAACTTCAAATGCAATACTCCGTAAGTCACAAAATAATTAAAAATTTTAATCAAACTGTAGTCGACATTCAAAATAACGAATTAAATCTTAAGTCTAAAATACTAGAAATCAACGATATTATTAACTTTCAAGGATATCTTGAAAATGTCGTCTATTTAAAAGATTTGTTCAATGAAATGCTAATTATTTTTAATTCAATACTACATGTTTTAGGAAACATCGAAAACTCCCTCACATTCTGTAAACTTAAAACCTTACACCCCAAGTAATAAAAAATCCCGAGACTTACTATTAGAAATAAGAAAAATCTCTTCCCATTACCAATCCCGAGTTCGGTCCTGACAGGTATACTAATTAGTGCGAATTTGTCAGCTCCAAACAAAAACTGTTATTTATATAGTAGTTATTGATTAAAATTTTTTTTTATTTTATCAATATAAGTGCATAAGAGTGTGTTCTCTTCCATCCTGTAAGTACTCTTTAAAATTATATAAAACAGAGTCATTTCACAGGAATTTATTGTATTTATCATAAGTCGACTTCGTCGATATAAAAACTCCAAACAAGTTTATTCGTTATCTATAACGACATGATAAAATTGCCTGTTGTAAAACAGGTCCGTATTTCAGGTCTAAATTAAATTTTAAATTTAAAGAAAAGATGTTAAATCCAACTGACGGGACTTCTGACTACAGAAGCTCCCAAAAGGAAAACCATACTAAAACTTATTCATCTGCTGTGATTGAACAACAATTCCCTACCAAAGATCAAGCTATCATATTCCCAGCTATTGAAAACCTAAAACTTCAAGATTACTTGATTCCACTAGGAATGTTGATCGAGCCCAAAAATATTCTATTTTCCTCACGGCTTTCTAACAACAGAGTGTGTATGTACCTTGCAAACAAAAACATTGTTGAACATTTTATAAATAATTATGGAGGGTTTATCGAAATTAATAATCAACGAGTCCAAGCACGTAAACTCGTCACTCCAGCAGAAAGACTAATTCTGTCAAACGTTTGTCCCACCATTCCGCATGCTTTACTAACTCAAGAAATTGAAAAATTGGGCCTTAAAACCATGTCTCCCATGTCATTTCTCAAGATAAGTGCCGGTTTGCCGGAATTCAGCCACGTTTATAGTTTTAGACGACAAATTTTTATCACACCACCACCTTCCTCAATACCTGAATCCATATTAATAAATTATGATAACACCAACTATAGGATTTTTTTGTCACAAGATTCCTTGGTATGTTTTTCATGTAAAAGGCAAGGCCATACTGCAGCAAATTGCAAAACAACCCAAGAATCAGTTTCTGAAAATTATAACCAAACTCCTCACTCCCAAACATCTTCGCAATCCACACCTACCCAAATACTTCCAACTAACCCCTCAAAAACTCCAACCGTACAACCAATCATCAATATAGATACAACCCAGTCTACACAAAATAGCTCAAAACGCAGTTTGGAAGAAATAATCACACCTCCTCCAGCGCAAGATGCTGATTCAGAAAAGCCAAGTCTAGACCCGTTTGTTAAACCAAATGATGCTCCATCCAAAAAACCAAAAAAAAGCAAGGAAAAGACACCAACTCACATACTCATGGAACCGGCCAAGGCATTCATCTCAGAGCAAAACCCTCCATTTATTCTTGATTTTAATCAAATTTCCGATCTATTTGAAAATGTTTATGGTGCACAGGATCCAGTCAGCGTCATAAAAAACTACACTAACGATTTAGAAGCTTTAGTGAAAATGCTAACAGCAATATACCCTTACTTCAAACAAAGATCCATTAAATCTAGATGTACAAAAATAAGAAAGAAACTACTGATACATTTACAGATGACCTACTCGGATAGTGAGACATCAGAGACTGAAAGTGAGTTATCTCAGGGATCGAGTCATAAACTTCTGTAACAATCCCAAATTTCAGTTTTTATTTATTATACACGGGCTTCTCTTCAATTTTGCAATGGAACATTAACGGTTTTTACAATAATCTTCCGATGCTCCAAATAATTCTGGGTAGATACAATCCAGACATAATTTGTCTTCAGGAAACTAACTTCAAAAATGAAAAAATACAAGCTTTAAAACAATTTAAAAGTTACTGCAAAAATCGAACTAGCCAAGAAAAAGCCAGCGGCGGAGTAGCTATCTTTGTAAAAAAGTCAATTGAAACCACTGAAATTTCTCTCCAAACTAATCTAGAAGCAATTTGCATTAAACTTAACTCAAGTCCAAATATTCACGTTTGTAACTTATACCTACCTTCATCAACGCAAATCGACTCAGAAGCATTAACTGAACTGTTACAACAAATTCCCCAACCCAGACTTATTTTGGGCGATTTTAATGCCCACAAATTTTATGGGGCTCCTCTACTATAAATAATAGGGGAAGACTGCTAGAAGAGATATTTGAACAGTCCAACCTTTCAGTCTTAAACGATGGCAGGCCCACTAGATTCAATATACAGAACGGTGAATCTTCATGTATAGACCTTACGATATGCGAACCAGGTCTGACCCCACAGCTCACCTGGGATAGGCTCGACTTTTTATACAATAGTGATCACTATCCACTTTTTATTCATAATAACAAAAACCAAGGTAGACAGACATTTACTCCAAAATGGAATTTAAAAAATCCTAACTGGAATCTTTTTTCCAATTTAATCGAAAGCAGTATGACCACATTTAAAAGTACCCCAAATATAGAAGAGACACTAGAGAACCTTGTTACCATTATCACAAAAGCAGCAGAAAAAGCAATAGGAAAGACCACATGCATAAAACAACGCAACCCTGTCCCATGGTGGAATCACGAATGCAAAACAGCGGTTGAATCTAGCAAAAGAGCTTTTATCCAATACAAGCGCTACAAAACTGTTGAGAATAAAATTGAATACAGAAAACAACGTGCTATAGCCAAAAAGACAATTAGAAATGCTAAACGCCAGTCATGGACTCAATATGTATCAACGTTAAATGCAAACACTCCCATGACTGAAGTATGGAACAAAGTCCGAAGAATATCCGGATTAAATAGCAATCAGAATATTAAAAGCCTCGAAATAAATGGAAAGGCAGTTACTAGTAATACTGAGATTGTCAAAATCCTTGCTAACACATACAAAAACCGATCCAGTAATACTAATTATAAAAAATCTTTTATTAATTACAAACAGCAAGAAGAAAATAAGGAAATGAGCATTATACCTAACACAGGTGAACCGTTAAATTTACCCATTTCTCAATTAGAGTATACAGAAGCATTATCAAATCTCAAAGAAACTAGCGCTGGTCCCGACGATATTCCTAGTATTTTTATCAAACACCTTCCAGATAGCGCTCACAAACAACTTCTAAATATGTTTAATATTATTTGGCTACAGCACAAATTTCCAGAAAAATGGCATGAATCCACTGTTATACCTATACAAAAACCTAATAGTATTAAAACTAGTTCCGAGTCATACCGACCGATATCTTTAACATGCGCCATATGTAAGTTACTAGAAAAAATTATTAATAATAGACTAAGATGGCACCTGGAGAGACAAGATTTAATTATTCCAGAACAAAGTGGTTTTAGAGAGCAAAGGTCAACCATAGATAATATCATAGATTTAGAAAGTGACATTTCTGAAGCATTCGCACTAAGAAATAAATGTCTAGCGGTTTTCTTTGACATATCAAGAGCTTTCGATACAGCCTGGCACGATTATATAATAAAAAAATTACATAGTTGGAACATCCAAGGTCACTGTTTTTTCTTTATTAAAAACTTTCTTCAAAATAGAGCTTTCAGAGTAAAAGCACGCGTCTACGCGGATGATCTTGTAGTTTTTTGCAAAGGTAAAAATATACAAAATATATTTTGTCACACACAGAACTTTATACAACACTTAGAACTCTGGTCACAAAAAACAGGTTTCTGTTTTTCCACTGAAAAAACTCGTTTCATCCTGTTTTCTAAGAAAAATATCACGAACACCCCCAACCTAAGACTATGTGATGAGAACCTAAAACGTGTAACGTCAATAAAATTCTTGGGCATGACATTCGAAGAAACTCTAAGCTGGAAACTTCATATAACAAATTTGATCTTATCTTGTCACAAGCGATTAAATCTTCTAAAAACTCTGGCCAATAAAGAATGGGGTGCGGATCGCCAAACACTTTTAATGTTATACAGAACATTAATCAGATCAAAATTAGATTATGGATCTACTGTGTATTCTACAGCCACTAAGACACTGCTAAAAAAACTTGACAGTCTTCACAACCTATCTTTACGTATAATAACTGGAGCTTTTCGCACAACACCAATCGAAAGTATTTATTGCGAAGTTGGTGAACCGTCCTTAGAAGACAGAAGACTTTATTTAAGTGTAGCATACGCCGCAAAAATCAGGTCTAACCCAAAAAACCCTACTATTCACAATTGTTTTACAGAAAAATTCCCAAATCTCTTCATAAATAAGCCAAGAACTGCCAAACCTTTCTACGCAAGGATTAGAAGCTATTTAAACCAATTAAACTACACGTTCCCAGAATGCTTTTCCTCCCAATCGTCCTCAATTCCTCCATGGCATATAAAGAACCCCCAGTGCCTAACCCGCCTCATTTCTTTTGACAAACACTCAACAAACCCACAGTTAATCAAATATGCGTTCAACGATATGCTTCACAACTACAAGGATTATACACATATATACACAGACGCATCTAAATCAAATGAAGGTACTGGTGCTGCAGTCATAACCCCAACATCGACAAATAAATATAAACTCCCTTCAGAGTACTCCATTTACTCTGATGAACTATATGCTCTATACCAGGCCACCATTGCTGTCAACACATCCAATAATACCAATTATATTATACTCACAGACTCTCTAAGTTCCGTACAGTCAATCCAATATGTATATCCAAGTAATCCTTTAGTCATCAAGATAAAAGAAGAAATCCACACCACCCAACTGAATGGAAAAAACATTATATTATTCTGGATACCATCCCATATTGGAATCCCAGGAAATGAACAGGCAGACAACGCTGCAAAAGAAGCTGCAAGTAGTGATAGTGCGGAGTGTACTAAAACATTTACGAGTGCGGACGTGAAAGCGGCGGTTAAATATAAAGTGCGATATATGTGGAAAGAAAAGTTTAAAGTGTCATCGGCCAAGCTACGCGATGTTAAAAAATCGATAAAACCCTGGCCCACATTACCAACAAGTCGGAGAGACCAGGTAATATTAACGCGACTCCGACTGGGTCATACGCGATTAACTAATAGCTACGTGTTCTCCAACAAACAAGAACCAAGATGTGACAACTGTGATGAAAAATTAACAACCAAACATATATTAGAGAAATGTCCAGCACTAACGCCAAAGCGCATGTTGTACAATATACCAAACAAACTTAGTAATATTTTAGGTCTACAGTACAATATTTCAAACATAAAAAGTTTCTTAAGCTCAATTAACATTTTAAATGCTATCTAAACTAACATTATAAATGTAATACAAATTATTGTTCACTATCATTGTTTCGCTAATAGCCAATTTGGCTGATGCGATTTTGTTAATAAAAAAAAAAAAAAAAAAAAAATTACCAATCCCAACTTCCTTTTGATGTCAAATATGAAAATATATTAAATTTTGAATCCCTATTAGAAGTTAACTGTAAAATAGACAAAAATAAAATAACCTATTTTCTTTCTATACCTATTGATTTTGAATTGGAATTTGAACTTTTTTATTTATTACCTACTCCCACAGAACATGAATCAGAATTTTTAACAATAATACCAAACACAAAATTTTTGCTGAAATCTAAAAATATAATAAAACCTCTAAACGACATATATACTAAAGGTAAAATATTCCAATGCCCTGGTCACCTTCAAAACAATAAAAATTTTAAATGCGAAGAACAAATAATAACCAATGGAAATTCTTCTGAATGCCAATATATCAAAGTTGAAATTTAAAAAAATCGTATAGAAATCATCCCAGAAGTAAACCAATATTTAGCTATATTTCCTTGGCCAGAAAAATTAACTATAAATTGTCCACAAGAAACAGAGATTAAAACATTAACCGGAATATATCTTTCTAGAAAATTCGAATTCCAAATAACATTTAGAAATCAAGAATTGGTCTTTTTAGAAAAAACATATGGACAACCACTTATAATAAACAAACCAAAAATTTAATTTAATCCCACAAAAATTGTACCAATGAAAATTAACCTTAAGTCACTGGAACTTAAAGAAATGCATACCAATGGACCATTTCCTATTCTGACGATATATACAAAATTCCACATTCCAAGCGTATGGACTATTCTACTGTATATTGGTATTATCCTATCTTTATTATATTTTATTTACAAAAGAAAACAGCAGAGGAAAGCAGCAAGAACATCAAAACAAAAAGAAAACAAAATTCAACTTCCTTAAGGAGCTTCATTTTAAGATGAAAGGAGTTATAGTGAATAACCAGCAGTGTATGCAAATAGTTGTAGGACATTGCCCAAGCCGCGTCTACTGTTTCAACATATCTCCGGTTAGCTAGAATTATATTTTTATCATTTTGTGTTGTTAGGCATGTAAATATTAATTTTATAATCTAGTTTAGAATTTGTTCTCTTCAATGAAACTTGTTTTTGTAAAAATTGTTTAAATAAATCTTTTTAAAAATCGATATACCGAGTGTTCCAAGTTTAGTTATATAATATAATGAATTTATAATAACTATGCGGGGTCTGGAATATAGTCGATATGCTAGACAGAGAGCCAGAGAGTGAAGAGACTACATCAGTAGAACGGACGATGGGAGGTTCCCAAAAATTGCAAGTTATGAAAAAGCCAATGTATCGGGGCAACTTAAAAGTCATTCTAAACGGTGATACGAGAGCTTAAATTTGGAGTCTGAGGATTTAATTGCAATAATGGACAGGTCTTAAATTAAGGGAAAATAATCAAAATCGTAGAATTTGTTTTAAACAGTTTTTACTGTCAGACCACATAATTACCGATATCGCCAAAATATCTTCCCTATGAATAACAACAAAAAGCACTTAGAGAAAGTTAAGTGGGAAATGCTAAATAATAATGAAGAACTTGTTAAATTAATTATTTAATTACATATTGGAGATTTTACACTGGAAAAACAACTTGCAAGTTTAAAATTTGATTTAAACAGGTTACTTATATAGCAGTTTGCCTAAGAATGAACAGATGAGTGTTCTGAGAAATGACACCGGAGAAATTGTGCAAATGTGCAATAAAGTGCATCTTGTTTTAAGCAGTTTACTTATAAAAGTTTATATATATATATATATATATATATATATATATATATATATATATATCTATGTTATATGAGAAAATATTAACTTTGAACTAGCTTAAGTTCGCCGACTTCAGATTTTATCATCCCATTCCCATAGTTTTATATAAATAATGTAAATATGTTCATAATCATATTTTTTTTTTCTCTTGCGAAATCTATCAGGAATTGTCCTTTCTCATCTATTTCATTGTGTTTACTATATTTTCCTATTGCCGGTCTAAATACTTCTTACTTCCATATTTTGGCATTTGCGTCGCATAAAATATGTTTTATATCATATCTGGGTATATTTTCGATTGTTCTGTTTAATTTACTGTAGAAAAATTATTTGGCAGCATTAACTTTTTCTTCTGAAGGCGCGTGAATATTTATGAGGGTGATTTTTTGGTATTTTCCCTTAAACCTGATACTACACATGCGGTCTCATACTGATTTAAACTCAAACTATTGCTTCTTTTAGCTCTTTTTTATCACAAAACCTGTGTCTAACGTTCGATTCTTTCCGCCGCTGTTAAAAATACTGTACTTTCTATTTCTAATATATAAGCTGTTGTTTTTCATCTGTTTTGTCTCCTGTAAAGCTACTATGTATGTCAAAATGAAACTTTTCGATTTCTCTCGCTAAATGTTTAAATAATTTAAGTATTCTCCATATGTGCCTCTTACATTCCATTTTCCTAAAACTAAGTGTTTGTTTCGACATGTTTTCTTGTGTTTTGGTTCGGTTTTTATTTTTTTCCTTTTTTCCTTTTTTTGTATTATCGTTAAAATTGTTATGTGCTTGTTTCGTCAACGTTATTTCAGTAGTACATTTAGTTGCTAGTTCTTTGATGATTTTTTAACTATTGCGCCTTCTTTGTCATTCCACTTCCATTCGCTGTTATTTACCCATATTATTTTTACTCCAATCTTGACTTCATTTCCTTTAATTCTTTCTTCTTGAGCTATGTTTCTAATTGTTTTCTGTATTTCTCGTTCTTTTATTTTTGTATCTTTGTTGATACATACTTTTTACTCTTTAATTTCTTTTAACTTGTGCTTTTTTTCCATTATTTTTCTTTTCTCTTTTTGGTTTTCTAATTTAATTAGGCATGTTTTTTCGCCTAACCTGTAAGCATTCCTTATTTTAACCTCTACCCCTATATGTTGTTTGATGAAATTGTTGATTTTTCTTTTTAACCCTGTTTGCTCATATGTGTCTATCCTAAGGCCGTTTATAACTATGTTATAATAAATTAATAATAAATAATATAAATATAATAATAAATTTTATTCGTCGGTGTTTTTGTTTCATGTTTTTTGTTATTTCTTTGAGTTCTTCATTGATCTCTATATTTTCTTGTTTTAGTTCTGCATTTTCTTTTCTCAGCTCTTTGTTTTCCATAATAAGCTTTTCTATTGTTTACTTGCTTTCTTTTTGATTTCTTTTTATTTCCTTAATGGCATCGGTAAGATAGCTCATCATTATTAGTAATTGATCAATTTTTGTTTCCTCATTTTTTTTCTCTGGAGTTTTTGTTGGTGTTCTCGAGAACTTCTTACTCTTTCTGAAAATGTTATCTTCTTCCTCGCTGACTTTATATATGTCCTTCCTTTTTGATCCTCCTTCTGAAAGTGTGTCATCCCAGTCTAAATATTTCAGATATTTTTCCATTTTCCGGCGCCAAACACTGTCTTCCACCTCAACAGTTTAGAGAAGACAGCGTTTACCGTATTTATTTTATGTTTATTAGCCGTTGTTATTTTTCTGTGTCTACCCCGAAAGTCTACTCACAACGATAACGTCGCAATTTCAAAGGTCAGAGTTTCGTTTCTATGCTTTGATGTTAATTAGGCTTATCAATTATAGCGATCTTACTTTTTATAGGCCTTGTTGTTTTCGGATGTTATTTCATTGATTTTAAAGTTTTTTCTTAGCACTTTCCTTCACTTATTATCTTATATTGTTCACTGGATATTTTCAATAATTTATTTCCCGTTACAACTATCAGAAATTAAGTTTATTGCAGACGACAAATAAAATACTTGTTTACGTTTTGGTTACCGTGTTGCCAGTACCTGTTTATATATATATATATATATATATATATATATATATATATATATATATATATATATATATATATATATATATATATATATATATATACGGTGTGGAAACCACTTATGGAATAAAATTGTTTGTGTCCTTATTTTAAAAAATAATAAAAAACTTGCGCTTTTAAATATAAATTTGAATGAACAGGGTGATCCACGAAAGTCTGGCATGGTCTATAATTTGTATTTTAAATGAAACACCCTGTATTTTTTTATGTTTTTGAAAGCTCCTTAACAACCTGATCTCAACGAACTATATCATGTATGGTCTTTTAAGAATAATACAAGGTTAAATTTTGAAATTAAATATAATTTTCTTTAATTTTCTAATAAATATAAGACAATTATTTTATACAATACCCGAGGTAATTGATTGGATTACATTAAAATAAATGCTCAAAATGTTCTCCACCTGGTCGCTGGCTAAAGCACAGTCTCCTATAAAACTCGTCCCGACCTTTGTTTAAAGATTGAGGTGAAATAACTCAGTATTTCTGTAGTTATCCTTTTCTTTGAGGTCTTCAATGCTAGTTGGTTGTATTGCATATACTTTGCTCTTGAGACAACCCCACAGAAAAAAATCCAAAGGCGTAAGATCTGACGACCTAGCTGACCACTCAATAGTACCCCTTCATCCAATCCATTTATTGAAGAAGACTTCATTTAAGTAATTTCTCACCATTAAAGCACAATGGGGTGTTGCACCGTCCTGCTGGAATCAGACAGTTTCATGCGGTAGGTTCGGATCTATTGGATTGAGATATAAGTTAGCCAACTGAGGAAGAACATAGTCTCTTAGTATGCTTAAATATTTGTCCTCTGTCAAATTACCATCTACAAATATAGGACCAATAATACGATCTCCCATAATACCTGCCCAAACATTCAACTTTTGACGATACTGAGTGTGTCTCACGCATCCAATGATGATTCTCCGCTGACCAATATCTACAGTTTTTTCGGTTTACCTCTCCGTTATATTAATGTAAATGTTGATTCATCAGAAAAACGAATTGTGCCAAGAGCTATTTCATTTGTGTTAATTGTATCCATTATTCTCTCGCAGAAATCCCTTCTACGATCTGGACAGTCTTCTGTTAGCTCCTGCACAAAAGTCAATTTATATGGATAAAGTTTTTCTTCATGGAAACACCTTAGGATAGTTGTGTGACTCACATTATTTTGACTTGCAATTTGACGTGAACTTGACACTGACGTTGGATTAGCTTTTAATTGGGAATTTATTATTTTAATGTAAAATGT
The DNA here is from genome assembly GCF_040954645.1 of Diabrotica undecimpunctata. Taxonomy (NCBI): domain Eukaryota; kingdom Metazoa; phylum Arthropoda; class Insecta; order Coleoptera; family Chrysomelidae; genus Diabrotica; species Diabrotica undecimpunctata. Next base: position 569,311 of record NC_092813.1, on the reverse strand, counting down.
CAACACACCAACAACTGATTGATAACAATCTGCATTATTTATCATTATTTATCGATTTTGTTTAATTAGAAAAATTAGCAAAAAATGTTAACACGGTTACTAAAAAGAAATTTTCCCCAATATACTGACACTTAGAATAGAAGTGTGATGTCTGTATTTAGCTTATTTAAAATAATACCATAACATGTGATAAATTAATAATTTCAAAATTTCACTATTGCTAGAAACTACTTAACTATTGCTTAAACGGCAAACGTTTAGGCAATTGGACATTTTCAATAAGCACTTTATTTTATAAACATTATAAACATGTTTCCACTTTTTTAAAAGTTTAACAAAAACAAAGTGTACAGACCAATGGATTAAACACAACAGCACTAGCAAAACATTCTCTAGAAAATAGCCATTCTTTTGATTTCGCAAATGTATAGATTTTGAAAAAAGAACAAAATTACAACAAAAGATGCATATTGGATATGATTCACATAAAAAAGATCCAAATTATATCAATAATAAGACATCAAAGATCTTTCCAATATGTCTCATAATTTAATAAATTGAGTTGTTTGTAAATGCACCATGGCAGAAATTTAAGATACGACCCTGAACCACTCCTATTTAAGATACCTGTCAGATGTCATCTGTCAATGTTAGATAGTTAAAGTCAGTTAGTCCACGTTAAACTTTTGAAAAAGTATAAACATGAAATATAATTGCACAATGTAATGTTTATAAAATAAAGTGCTTGAAAATGGCAAACTGCCGAAACGTTTAAGCAATAGTTAAGTAGTTTTACTTACAACAGACCGACAAACCCAGGAAATAAAAAAGTTTATATATATAGATATATATATCTGTTTACTATCAATTAATTTACAAAATAAAATGTAACGACTATACATTTTACTCTGTAAATTTACTGATGTCAGAAGGAATTAAAAAAGTTTTATAAACACGTTTATTTTACTGTCATACGTACTAGTTTCCGTTCGGAGAATCATATATCAGTATCTCTGCAAAAGCAATATTTATAAACTACACAAATTTTAAAAATTGCACTTTAAAAAAAAATATTGTCTGAGCTATTTAGATTTTTAACGTTATATGGATCAATAACATTATACTCTCTAAACTCAATTTTCTATAGCAAATAACGATAATAATAAATAGTGATAACGATATTTTTTAGAAATCTAATATGAATCCTCCGAAATATCGTTATCACTATCTTCTATTTGCGAATCAGTGTCGGACTCATTGTCGGCATTTGCAACAAAAATTGTTGCAACGCCGACACTGAATGCCTCCGTTCGTTACAGGTAAATATATACGAGGATATTACTGCCAGCATCCCACACCTAGGGTGTAGGGTTGTGTTATGCTGGATGTATGCATCAAACTCCGCTGATGCTACATCCTCACCAAAATAATGCGTACATGTACTACAGTAATATAGTACTCTCACAAGTGGAGCACAAAAAGGAGTACATGTACATTTAAGCATCTTAAAAAGCAGTATGATAAAAAATAACGCATATCTATATTTATAAGCTTGAGCTGTAATAAAAAAACTGCTAACAGTAGAGAATATAATATGTAGAAACATGAAATCTTACCCCTGTAAATAGTAACGTATACCAACCAATTCTTTTAATATATACGTGACTTTTGGCCAGTTACGTGACTTCAGGCCGTACGAATAATATAAATATGATACAATTGTAATTGATAATTTTGAGATGGATGTAGATTAACACAAAGTAAGATTTCAATAAGCCAACTCTTTTCTAAATTTATCTTCATTATTTGATTGACTTTAAGATGGATGCTAATTATATATTGCCATTTTTATTTTAAATTTAACTTATTTATTGCAACTACAATATTGTAAAATACTTTTTTTCATTAGATATATTCATTTTATCACCGTTTAATATCACTAATCGTTTTTTGTATGATAATTTTAATAATTCTTCCTTTTTATATATTATTTTTAAATTAAGATACTTAAGATTAGCATATTTAAAAAGATGTTAAGTTATGACCGCTAAAAAAGGTATCTGAAATGGACCACTGGCGAATTAATGACCGTTCTGGTTAACTCCAGAGCTATGTGTTCGTGCAGCCTCCCTAACAATTTAAGACAACGGTTACCTTTACCTCAATTTAGTTTTAAGTCTTCGATAGCTTATCCCAAAACAGGAGTCGAAGAATTTCCTAGTTTTAATATCAGATGACCATATTTTTTTTGTACGTCGCTTTAAACCCATTCCATCACTTCGATGCTAACATTAGGGGAAATTGTTGCCTGATAGCAATCGAAGAACCGTCTATGACCAACATATATTCTTACAGAGACCAATGTTCATTATCCACTTTAAAACAATAAATTACTTGCCCGTCGTAGATAAACTATAGTATGCAAATATTTACGCTTACCTTTTGCCTTTCAGTTAACGTCTTGTGCTTCAAAATCAGATAAATAACAACGAAGATATAATGTAATGGTCTTTCGGTACGTTAGTTTGTTTGAACATAATTTATGGATGGAAATCATTCGTTGGTTAGTCTTCGTCATAATTGGATTATATCTGAATATATTTGTAAAATTGTTGTAGATAAAATATAGTAGCAACAAATCCAAAAATAGTCATATTGAATATTTATGTATGATAGTGGATATTTAGATAAGACTCTTGACTAATTATACGTTCAGATGAGATCTGTGTGTACTGCTGAGTGTTCAGCGGAGACTATTGTCGAATTGTACGTTCGGTGGAGATTTGTGTATAGTAGTGGTCGTTCAGATGTGGCTTGTAGAGAACATTTAGGTCCTTATCGGTTTGTGATCATCCAACTCATATCTATGTCGAGTAATATACGTTAGTTGTTTGAACATACTGGAAGAATGGTAAACATCCGTTTGTTAGTCCTCGTTACAATTGGATTATATACAGTGTGTAAAAGCCAAATGGAATAAATTCATTATTTAGGTTTCTGTACATATTTATAAAAAATTCCGAAACACGTCAAATTTAAATTATAACTTGACATTCTTTAACGTGAAAATGCAACCCCTACCTTCAACCCCCTTAGAATGACAGGTACATCCCCCAATTTTTAAAATAGGAAGTATAGGCTTATGATATATCGTTTGAAAGGTCTTTTCATTCTCCATTCAAAAATGTTGTCGCTTTCAAGTTTATTAAGATTAATTAAGATAAAATAAATTAAAATCATGTGGTTACCGAAACTCGCTAAAATATACTCAAAACTTATTTCCCGTTTAGGTCTTGATAATGAGAAAGTGAACAAAAACCATAGCAATGTGGTTTTTAGATGGCAACCATTAAAAAACTTGAAAGAATTTCCGTAGCAACGTTATTTTAACACGCATTAGTAAATTGTTTTATTTAAGTTGTCAGTATTTTAATTTAAATAAAAAGTTTGTTCAATTAAATTCTGAAAAATGGTTAGATTAACGGAAATGCATAAAATAACAGTTTTACAAATGATTGATTACGGAGATAATACCCGAACCCAACAGGAAGTAACTCGCCTATTTCATGAGAAATTTCCTAATTTACCGCCTATATCCCAAGGAACAATAAGTAAAATAGAGAAGCAGTTTCGCGAGTTTGGTCTTGTAAGGCAGATAAAAAAAGCAGCTGCCAATGCACAGAGTGATGAACTCAAATTAGATGTCTTGCTTGAGTTTCAGGAAAATCCTCATACATCGAGTAGACAGGCTAACATATTAAAAGAAAATAAATTGCATCCCTATAAGATGATACCTACTCACGAGCTCATGGAAGACGATTTTGATAGGACAACTTTTTTTTGTGAGCAAATGATGGACATGTTGGATAACAATATTATCCAATTAGAAGACGTTATGTTTTCTGATGAGTGTAGTTTTTCACTTAACGGTCATGCTAATCGGCAAAATTGCCGCTACTGGGCCACGGAAAATCCTCACTGGATGAGAGAAGAACACACTCAATATCCTCAAAATGTTAATCTTTGGGTAGGGATTGTAGGGAACAATATCATTGGTCCCTTTTTCATTGAGGGCAACTTGAATGGCAACAATTATTTGGCACTACTTCAAAATGATGTCATTCCAACGTTGGAAAATTTATATCCTGATCCAGGAAACCCTAAAGTTCCAGCGAATACGATATGGTTTTAGCAGGATGGAGCACCACCACATTACCAACTTAATGTCTGGCAGTACCTCGATACAATATTTCCCAATCGGTGGATAGGGAGGCGAGGATCGATTGAATGGCCAGCGCGATCACCTAATCTTACATTATTAGATTTCTTTTTATCGGGATATGTGTACAAAAGTAAACCTTCTGATTTAAATGACTTAAAAGAACGAATAACGCTTGCGATTAGGTCGATCACGCCTGTTATGTTAAATAATGTTAGAAGACAGTTTTATTTGAGATTAGAATGTTGCCAAGACGTTTGCGGTAAACATTTTGAACATCTACTTCATTAACATTCATAGTTCTTTTTCGTGTTTTACATTTTATTACGTTTTGCATTACATTTTAGATTTTGATTGTATTGTACTGAATTTCGGTAACCACATGATTTTAATTTATTTTATCTTAAATAATCTTAATAAACTTGAAAGCGACAGCATTTTTAAATGGAGAATGAAAAGACCTTTCAAACGACATATCACAAGCCTATACTTCCTATTTTAAAAATTGGGGGTTGTACCTGTCATTCTAAGGGAGTTGAAGGTAAGGGTTGCATTTTCACGTTAAAGAATGTCAAGTTATAATTTAAATTTGACGTGTTTCGCGATTTTTTATAAATATGTACATTAACCTAAATAATGAATTTATTCCATTTGGCCTTTACACACTGTATGAATATCGTTGTAAAATAGTAATTGTTGTAGATAAAATATAGTATGCAATAAAACGTTATCGTATACCAATAATCATATTTGTGAGTTGTGTATAGTAGTTACAGTTCGGAGGATACTTGTAATGACTGCTCAGATGAGACTTATATATTTATGTATAGTAGTTGTTGACTTCCCTCGTCTTTCCTGCGGTGTCCAATACAATACTTTTTTGTTATTTTTGTAATAAATAATGCTTCACTTATGGTCTCGTATGGTACATTTATTTAAACACACTAGATACTCATGATTTGGTTTATTAGTTATCTAAGTACAATACTAGATAGTACTCAGTTGACGTTAACAATATTAACCTCGACCAGTCTCTTGATTCTTTATTCTTAACAATAATGATAATACTAATAATCCCGTGATTTCCAGCTATTTAACACACGTGAGTTTGTTATCATAATACGTTTGTTATTTGTTAATTGATACACGTTATTTAATAATCTTTCGACTACATTGCAAATTTCACTAGGTCAGAGTGTCTCTCGTTACAACGATATTTTCAATGTCGTAAACAAATAATATATTTTCGCAAATGTGTGTCACGTTATTAAAAAGATTACTTAGATCTGATGCTTAATTAAATCCCTTTACATCCCTATCCCTCAGAAGAAAAATTTTCTGAGTGCTGTTCGTTTTCAATCAACTACATGAACTGTTTTTACTCTTCCCTTCCGAAAGAAGAAAATTTTTCGTGTCATCATCAACTGATTACTGTACATATATACATTATTTACATTCAGTATTTACATATACATATTTATAGAACTATACAAATTTTTGGTACATATTTCCTTATTATCTAAAATTTTTTTTTTTATTTTTTAATTTAGTAACCTCACCTAACATCAGCATATTATAAGGTTACCCTGATTGTTCCCTTGTAATATGCTATCTGGTATCCTTTATTATGCCTTATATTATCTTAATATTTTACCTACTTTTTTTTAAACGTTAAATCATTTAGATTATATTACATATTAACCCCTATTATGTTATTATGTGCACATAATATTTACAATACTATTTACATATTAAATCAAAATTACAATAATAAAATCTCATATTAATTCTTGGTACCAAGTTATAGTTCTGTTTTCAGTTTTCGTATACACGATTAATCACTTTGACATCTCACAATAAAGTTTTGCCGTTTTAACCATTTATTCATTTATCCCTATTTCTTTTGTTTAACTAATATACAATCTAACATTTTCTTTTATTATACACATTTTAAATATATTATATTGTACGAACTTAAAAGTATATTTACACATTATATTCATTTAAATATAAGTTTATATTATTTGCATTCAAAAGTACATTTTTATATTTCGAGTATATTCATTGACTCTTTTTACAGCAATGCCAAGTATTGCTTCGTTAATAATTATTCTAGCCATAAACTCTGTGCCTTGGTCTGCTATTATTTTTCTGGGTACTCCATACCTCGAGATAAATTTTTCTACCAATGATTTGGCTACTGTTTCGTCTTATTTTATTCTGTATTGTGTATCTTTATATGTAGTTGCTTAATTCGTATTGTAAGTCAATATATGTCTGTTCCCATTTTCATCCATGTACATGTTCATGGGTTCCTTGTAAATAATTGAGTGCTTATGCCTTTGGCAGTCGTCGCATCTCTTTACATTTCACATATTTCTCAACATGTCTTCGTAATTCGATTTAGAAATAGTATTTCCTTATATTTCTGTACTATATATCTTATTTATTCTTCCATATCCTTCCTGTAATATGTGGAAGTCGTTAATTATAGCTCTTCTTGACCTGCTTATCTTGTACTATATTATGTATTGCTTGTATTATGTTTATCTTATACTGCCTATACAAGTTTTTATACCTTTTCCTTAAAAAAATTATTTTTTCTAATATTTTCGTATTTTATTAAGAATTGGCTGATTCTTTTTTTCATCTCTTTTTATTTTCATTTTTTAAGGGGATGTGTAGGTTGGGGTGTGATTCTCGAGAAAGAAGGGTTTATTTCGTACTAACTTCACTGCAAATAGGTAGCAACGCACACGTTGATGTAATCGATAATAAAACACATTGCTTGATGTGGTGTATTCAGATGAAAAATAAAACAATTAAAACTACATTATACAGATACACACATGTTGATTGCTATGACAATATGACAATGCCAATGAAATATGGCAGACAACCGTTGACAGCATCCTACGTCACAATGGTTGACAGGGTTGCCAAGTATAATCTTGTTACAATTTTTCATTATTCTCATTTTCTTTATAATCTTCAGGGTCTTGATATTTCCTCTTGCATGGACTTGCCAACTACGCGCATTCCAACTATATCATCTAGACTACTATATCGCTCCTTTAAAAATAAACCGAAATAATTCTAAAATCACATTTTTTTGGGAAATTGCGTTTAAAGTTTTGCATGTTTGACCTCACCTATATTTAGAGGAATATTATTGAATGTATATGGTTTAAGGAAATGTGATAACGTTTGGCGTATTCATAATGAAATTCTCTTTTAATTCGTACATATAAATACCTGTTATCGTGCATGTTTCAAAAGGTGCGTTAGTTTAAAAAAAAGATTGGGGACTTAGTTCGTTTTATAATAAAAAATAAAGATAAATATCTAAATTTCGGATTACACGAAAACCTGTTAATGCAATTTCGCTTTTAAAAATATTTTTATAATTCTTTTAATTTTAAGATTACATTCTTTTTATAATTTAAAGTAAAATGAAATATATTAGACTTTCAGTGTTATTACTGTTTAAGATTATTAAAAAGTAAGTGTCTTATAATAATTAAAGTTTAATTCTATTTAACGTTATAAAATTGTTAAAACTTGCAATTGATAAAGAAATTACTAAAAAGTTATTGAGAAGGATAATCCTTACATAGTATAAAATAAGTCGGATTTTAATGCAGTTTTCATCAATAATAGACAGACTAATATAAGGGAAGGTTTGTTTCTATAATATAAACCCGTGGAAAGCCGGGTGGGTGCTAGTAATAAAATAAAATACAAAATTATATAAGTATTTTATTAAAAATCAAGTTTTTGTAGAAACGTAACACAAAATGATAGTCTTTAAGAAAATTAACAAAAAATAATATAAAGGAACTTTGCTTAATATTGAATACAATAAAATTGTCTTTGAGCTCTCTTATTATTAGCAGTCTTGTACTCTTAATTATGCCGTAATAATAATGAGATCACGTACATAGGAATACAATAGTAAATTAACAGGGTAATTTATATTTTACCTATTATAAAAATTAGCGTAGTATGACGGAATTAATCCTTTAGTTGCTAACTCCTTCAGATTTTTCTTTTTATTAGCGCTTTATATTCTTTTTTTGAAGTATAAGCTTTTTTAAGCAGAATTTCACTGAGAGGTGTCATTTTTCTTCTTTTATTTCGCACGTTTACTTCCTTAAACTCTTCTTCTTTATATGACATTTTTTATTTAAACGTAAATGGGTAGTCTTTAGACACCTTTAATTGTTTAATATCATTCCAGTTAACGTTTTGCCCATTAGTGTTGATACTGAAATTATAGTGCCACTCCTCTTGTAATTCTTTTAAATATACGAAAAAATCGAAAAACAGCTCGTGTACGGCTATTGCTGGTCGTGTCTTTTTTGCGTTTTTGATAAAGGCAATATACTAAACCGGCGTGTAGATAGGGTCAGGTTTTAAATTTTTCTTGACCTCTTTCTGTATTAGACTATGCACACTATCTGCCTCGTTTTGGGTGTGACCCCTGATCAAAAATTTGTGCGTTATACTCTTAATATTTAAATTAGACACGGCATACATATATAAGGTTAAGACAAACTTATTTTTGTTTTGTCCACAACAACTATCTGAATAGAAGATGACGTTTTTCGCTTCTTCATTGTCAGAGCTTATATTTATCAAATATTTCCAAACACACGAACCAATCTCGATTGCACCACGTTTGGCGTCACATTCTGTCTAAAAGTAGCAATGAACGTTGTCGTATGGAGGCTTGTCGTCTTTACTATTCAGTTCAGTTAATGTTAGGTTGTAACTACTCAATTTACTTTTATAATAAAATGCTGAAGTTTCACCTCTAGGACCTTGTTTTCGTTGTTTATATTCATTCTGTCATTAAATTTCTCCTTCCTACTTGGTTATTTTTCTTTAATATGGCTCTGATATTTTTTATCTTTTACTGCGAAATTAGGACCATTGCGATCAATGTGTTCGTATGCAGTACATTGGTCCTGATCCTTTTTTGGTTTGTGGAAACTTAAGTTTAACTCATTTGTAAAAATGTTATAGTAAGTTATGTAACTGCCAATTTGTTTATTTTTTTCAGTTTGTGCAGACTTAAAGTCACTATATAAATCCTTAATTGTCCTACCACCCTCGACATATTGTCTTAAACTGTTAGTTCTAACGTAGTGGCCCTCCATTCTTGGAATTGTATCAATATGTTTTGTGATATCATCTAACAATTCAGGATCCAATCTATGATTATTGCCGTGTTTTTCGCGTTTGTCAGCAACTAAGCCCATCTCATCAGTGTTGGTAATTATGATGTAAATCATTCTATCAGTGATGTCCAACGTACTTCTGAAAAAGGTCTTACAGACTCTTATTTTGTCGCCTTGTAAATTAAAATAAAAAGCCTTATTAGGGCGACGAGGTTTCTTAGCGTTTGTGTACTTATATTTTGGTTCTATGTCAACCATGCAATTGTTTATGTAGATTCTTTGCTTATTTAAATCACCTAACTTCCAGAATTTATCGAATTATTCGTATCTACCTTGAGTATCTATTTTATTTATGCATTTTAATTTATACTTGTCAGTACAAGCAGTCTTTAGACAACGGGCTCGCTTCTTTGTGTGAGTTTTTGACATGGACACATAACTTCTTCCTTCATTGCGCAACTTTTTAACTCCATTTTGCCTCCATTTAGAACGATGTTTTACCCTCTTACGACCTCTTTTAAGTTGTGTTGCAATGCCATTATCAGAGCTAAAAGAATCCGAGTACGATCGTATTAGCAAATTTTTTCCCCATGAGGACTTACCAAATTTGTCCTCTACATTAAAAGTAGGATCACCTTCGTCATCGTCAAAGTCACTATCATCAGTGTACATAGGAGAAATGGTTATGGGAGAATTCGTCGCACAAGATCTTTTACAAGAATTTCGTGATGCAGTGGCAGTCTGAAAGAGAAGGATTTTTTTATTAAATTTATAAATTAATAAGTTAAACAAATCTTTTTAACGTCTACACAATTAGTTAATGAAATATGATTTAATTATTGAATTAATTTAGTTAAATAAAAAATTATACAGTAAATTATTCTAGAATATGACATAGTAAGTACGTACACGGGATCTGTAATCACTTTCTTGTGTGATGACATCTACATTAAATCCAGCAGCTGTTTGCACAATAGCCGAAGCCAAATAGCCCTGTGACTTGCTTCTCTCTCTAGTCTTTTCGTTAGAGCTTTCTTTTGACGTGGAGCTATCTGAATTTGAAGACGAGGAAGAAGATAAAGAAGAACTAGAAGACCTCTAAGAAGAGGAGGATGAAGAAGAAGTCCGTCTCGGTGTTACTCTAATTTCTTCAACTGTTTTGGCATTCTCTATCTCGTCTTTATACGAAAAACCATCATTGTCGTATTCGGGTACAAGATTCGTTTGTACTTCTATTGACTGTCAAGTAAGGATTCATTTACCGATGCTTCAATTTCCACTGCAGTCCATGCTGTAGAATCCTGTAATTAACGGGTTTTTGGTGTAATGTAAAATCAATATTTTTTTTAGTTTTTTCTACTTACTTAATTTCCACTAATGTACATAGGTTCTTCAGTCGTCGAATCAAGGTTCTCTTGCCTTTCAAAAACCTCGGAAGGTTGAAGTAATCCCAAAATTTTACGGCTTCTCCACGCCTGTTTCATCTAAAACAGAAACAAATCGAATAATGCTATTTATCATTCCCATTAAATTAAAAAGAAAGTGCATTAACTCAAATTCATATAATTTTACTTCATTTTTTTTAAGTAAACTAAAGTAAACTCTAATGATACAAAATAAATTCTCTTTTTTTAAAAATAAAGTGCAATAAGTCTAATTATTGGTTTAAATCTTTTTACGTTTTAATCGTAAAACGAATTAAGTCTAAATTTGTTTGATTAATGAGTGCAACTTTTAAAAAACAAAGAGTGTTAAGTTCTAAAACTACGGTTTATTATAAAAAATAAATAATAAGCATGTCCTTACCTTTAAATCATAAAAAGAACTATTACGAAATCGTCCACGAGAACACCGCGAAACCACAGTCTACCTTTTAACACTGTCGGCGCCTTTGAAGTATAAAGTATCCAGACGCCATATTGAAAACAGACCAAATCAGTTACGGACTGGCACAAGAGGTTAGAACAGAGACGTGTTTATTTCATTTATTATTTCAAAGTTAGTAAACAAGTTAATTTAAATTAATTACAATGGACAATATATTCGTTTTAATTTTTATCCTCAGCTGGTATGGTTATTTTATAAACACACAACTGGTATCGTGGGGTGCGTAAATACTCCAAAATTAAAGTGACCAGCATTTATCTGTGCTTTGAAAAAAAGAAGACATGTCTCATACAATATTTATTATTAACTAAAAAATACAAAAGTTAAATATAATTATTAAAAATGTTTTATTTATTTTATATAAAAATAAAACTTTTTTACCATAACCAAATAAGAAACTGAAAAACTTCTATTCCTATTAAAGTAAAAAACAACTCTAACAATTATTTCGGGAGGCAATTGTTTTGTGTAAACTAACTTAAATAGACTTACTTTTAACTTCTACAACAATAATTTAACAAAAGTAAACTTACAAAAAATTTTAACAATTAAAAATTATATCGGAAAAATTAAGAGGGAGTGATGAATACGTATATATCTTAATTTCTAAAACAATTTTGACAAAAGTTTCGGGTGACACTACGTTCCTTACAACTTGCTCTCTTACAATCATCACATGATTTCACTTTTCTGTCTTTATGTTTCGGACATCTTGTTTGCTTAGCAGGTTGTCGATTTGGAAGTTCCTCAGTTGGGTTTCTTGAACTCTTGTCTTGACCTGTTCCAAGAATTTTTATGATTGTGGTTTTTAAATCATTAGAGAGCTGTTTCATATCTTTTCTTCTTTTCAGATGTTCATTCAAAATAGTTTTACCGAGTAATATCGTGAAATGTTTTTGAGACAAAGAACATTGACTATTTGCGCTTTTATAAACAACATGCATTTTTTCTTGTTATATCTGAAATTACATAAAAGACAGCCAGAGGCCATCTTTTTTATTATAAGTTTTTTACCTGCCTTTTTAAATTGCATTCACTACAGTTTCTAGTAGAATAGTTGTGAATTTAAAATTTTTTTAGTAGCAATGGTGCTTATTTGTTTTTAAAGTATTTCGTACAGTTCTAGCAGTGATACCAGTTTCTGTTGAAATTAGGGTGTTGTTACAAGGAAAATTGATTTCAGTTAGACTACTTACGGCAGTTTCACGCTGTTGCTGTTCTTGATTAATTGCACGAGCTGGTTAATTTATCTCTATCACTATCCGTGCATTTTCTACAATTATTTTTTCAGTCAGTTTTTTCAAATTTAAAAATAATGTTGTGAATTGCAGATTTTGATGGTACAGGGCCTTCGAATGAAACCGAAAACGTACCGATTATATCGTTGGCACTACTTCCAGAATAATATCATTTAATAATTTGAATTTTATGTTCAGTTGTAAAGGTTACCATTTTCCTGACTGGAAATATCAATTGCATTATTTTTTTTGCGAATAAAACCAGAATTATTATTTATTTATTTATTTATTTATTAACGAGATGACCCCATTTTTTTACAAAATAATTAACAACGTAAAATATCCTAACCATAACACAAATACTAAAACTAAATATTAAATAATTATTAAATATTGTTAAACAATTATTAAATTACATAAATTAAATTTTTCTGGGAATCGTTTTAAAATGAAATTAATACCCCCAAGTTCTTATAAAAATTATATGAAAACTCCCAAGTTGAAGGTCACTCATCTTCGATCCCTAATATACTCAGTCAAACAGTGCTTGAATCTTACAGATTTTATATCCAACAGATCCGACATCCTGATAGGGTAAAAGGAAGGGGAGAAAGAAAGAAATATCCAGCAGATCATAAGATTGACTAAAGTCATTTCCCAGTATCTGAATTCTGATATGGGAATTTGGCATAGTTAGTGTGATAGTGTTTTATAGAGAACAAAGACATTTCTTTAAGAATTCTAGTGCTACATCTAAAGTTGATAGGACCTAATAAATCAGAATAGTCAGTTGTATGATTAAGTAGTTTATAGAGAAAGACTAGATCGCATTTTAGTTCTATAGTTTTCTAAGGAACTGATATTTAGCCTTGACCTTAGTTCAACCAAAGACAAGTTCTTTAAGTTTAATCTATAAGCACAAATCCGGAAAAACTTATTTTGAATTTTTTCGAGGGTATAAATATGGTTAAAATAGTATGGTGACCATTCTCTAGAAGCATAAGACAGGATGCCACAAATAAAAGTAAGATATAAAATTCTATATGTGGGTACCGAAATATCTCAAGAATTTCTTGTGATAAAACCTAGATTGATTGTGATTTCATTACTAATGAAAAAGTAGACGTATATTTGATGTTTCCCTTATCAAAACTGAATGTCACTTTAACAAAACTACAATTCAATCTAATGGGTGTTAAAAACAAGCTCGTATGTCGGTACTAGTTTCATACTATATTCGGCTTCTCTTTGCCAGTAGAACAACCTCATACTGTTCTTTTCGCACTAATTATGCGTGCTATATACAGTTTTCAGATTACCACAACTGTATAGTATTTTTTTGCTACTAACATTTATATATTAGCTTATTCTTAATGTAAGCTTAATTTATTCTAAACAAAAAAAAATTGAAAGACAAACAATTATAAAAAAACTATTATTTGTAATATTTGGAACATGAACATGTATTTAACCAGACTTGGAACATGGAAATTTGGTTAAAATTATAATTAATTGGGCAATTGTTACAAACCATTATGTATTTCTGCATTTCCTGTAACAGAGTTCTCTGAGGGAATATTTACTTCACTATTGTGAACAGTGTCGGCAAAAGAAGTTAAAGGCATTGTAATACTTTTATTAGAAGTAAATCAACAAATCAAAACAACTACATGGCACTATACTAACACTTATTTTGCATTATTTACCTAGGTAAAAAAGTAAATACTGTTTACCTACAGAGAGAAAATTTACTTCTTGTAGTAATTAAATAAATAATAGTAATTTTTCATGTTAGTAGTAAAAAAATCTATTTATTGATCCAAACGATTAATTTATTTTTTATAGATTTATTTGAAATATTTTATAACTTGATTCTCAAGTTCATTTATTTTTTGGGACAAACGATAATTTTCATTTCTCAATTCCTTTACTTTTGATCTGAGAACTTCCTTCCTTGGAGTATGGGAAGATAGAAGTAAAGGTGTTTGAGTGCTCAATGTTGGAGAAAATTCTGACAGTGGTGAAGTTGATTTATCTACATTATCTGTAAACAGAAAAAAATGTATTATACATAAGTCAATACTCTTGTAATAATAGAAAAAAGTCCAATTTAGAAATGTTATAATGTATTGTGTATTTCTTTTGGAAAAAGAGTGCTAATTCTATCACTTGTTATGAATGAATCCTCTGAATGTTTACTACTAGTATTAAAATTCATATAACTTTCAACAACTTTTATTTTTAACTGTTTTTTAAAAATAGGATTATACATAGAGTCTTTCAAACAGACTAAATTACCATGTATAACCTGTAGAGCATTCTTAACTTTGATATATAATAACATAAGGAACACTATTTAAAATTGAAACATAGGTTTCAATAGTTTAGAAACCTCCTTTTAATTTTAATAACGTTTTGCACTTGATGTCTTATAATGAAACATTAATATCTGATATTAAAAATAAATATCTTTTTGGGATAACCAACATATTTAAAACTTCACTGTCCAATGAATCACATATATGATTCAAATAGCGTGGTTATATGCTAAATGGATTATATATAATCCAGTCATGATTCAAATGTGATTCAAGAGTAGGTCATGATATTTAATATTAAAATAACATTGGACTTGGAGACTCTTCGTAGCTATTACCATTTAGACAGTGAAGTTTTAAAAATAATAGATAAGTATTTACCAAAAAACACTAATAGAAAATGACTTACCTAAAAGTGAATATGAATGATCACGGTGATTGTCTGAGGATCCCTGCATACATAAAAAAATGGTAGGAACTGCAGTAGGCTTAAGCCTGTTACGGAGATAAATTTAAGAAACAATTGTCATCAAAATGTAGATGACAAAGTTGATAACTTTTATGAAAAGCTGGAAGCTTTACATATAAATCCTTCCATCCAGCAGCTCGTGCCCAGGTTTCTGCCCTGAAACAAATATATTTTAAGAATTTGAAAATTATTGAAAATATATACAAAACTAAGTACACAAATATTATTTTAATAGTTGTAGAGGTACAGCAAAAAGTAGGGGTCTTCAAAAATGAACCTGTCTTAAATCATTTAAACTTGTAATTTACGTTTATTAGTTACGGATATTGACAAAAGAAATACATACCTTTTGAGGATCCTTGGGAAACGTAAAAAACGTACCTCCCGTCTTCGAACGTGAATTTTTGCAAGTGTTCACAGCACAATGGTCTCCAGGCATAATGAAATTACAAATATCTCTTGGAAACCACAAAACTAATATTTACCTACGTATATAATATACGAAGTTGAAATTTGATAATACAATTTAATTCTAAAAAGAATTATTTTTAGACTTAATTAAACGAAAAATAAAACGACACAGAAGTAAACAAACAAATCACGACAGATGACTACACGTCATATTAATACCAGTCTGATGTCACAAGATTTCGGTCTGTTTTCAATATGGCGATATGGCCTGCGCTAAATGATGCGCGTACTTTTTCCCGCCTGTCGAGTGTCCATACTATTTCTTTTTTATACTATGCTATTACGAAATCGTCCACGAGAACACCGCGAAACCAAAGTCTACCTTTTAACACTGTCGGCGCCTTTGAAGTATAAAGTATCCAGACGCCATATTGAAAACAGACCAAATCAGTTACGGACTGGCACAAGAAGTTAGAACAGAGACGTGTTTATATTATTTCAAAGTTAGTAAACAAGTTAATTTAAATTAATTACAATGGACAATATATTCGTTTTAATTTTTATCCTCAGCTGGTATCGTTATTTTATAAACACACAACTGGTATCGTGGGGTGCGTAAATACTCCAAAATTAAAGTGACCAGCATTTATCTCTGCATTGAAAAAAAGAAGACATGTCTCATACAATATTTATTATTAACTAAAAAATACAAAAGTTAAATATAATTATTAAAAATGTTTTATTTATTTTATATAAAAATAAAACTTTTTTACCATAACCAAATAAGAAACTGAAAAACTTCTATTCCTATTAAAGTAAAAAACAACTCTAACAATTATTTCGGGAGGCAATTGTTTTGTGTAAACTAACTTAAATAGACTTACTTTTAACTTCTACAACAATAATTTAACAAAAGTAAACTTACAAAAAATTTTAACAATTAAAAATTATATCGGAAAAATTAAGAGGGAGTGATGAATACGTATATATCTTAATTTCTAAAACAATCTTGACAAAAGTTTCGGGTGACACTACGTTCCTTACAACTTGCTCTCTTACAGTCATCACATGATTTCACTTTTCTGTCTTTATGTTTCGGACATCTTGTTTGCTTAGCAGGTTGTCGATTTGGAAGTTCCTCAGTTGGGTTTCTTGAACGGACGTGTACGAACTCATCACTTTATAGCCCACCATAAAATTATTAGACCCTCCGAGATATGGTAAACTGATCACCGGCATCCTTTGGAGATAGGCAAACTCATCACCGCAGATAGGTAAACTGATCACCAGTATTTTTGCCCCAAGGCGCTGGTTTCTAATGCGGAAGATGGCCAGTTACCTGTTACACTTCTCGTTTTTGTGGTAATTTATTCAATTCAGAAATTATTTTAAGCAAATTACTTTAAAATAGATATTAATATCGATTTTTTTACGGTGTAGCCTATTGGACGTATCTGCCAATCTAAGCGGTTTTGAGATCTGAAAATTCAGTTGCATAGTTTCGTTAGTGAACTTTATAATGAAAATATTTATGAACATGTGCTGTTTCCGTTTATATCGGAAATAGTCCTCAACTTATTAACTAATTAGAAATCTATTTATTATGACAGAAGGAATCAAAATGCTTAAGTACAGCCTAAGGACCCACCTTATAAACGGTTAAAGCCTAAGAAACATTATCCTGTGAAAACAGGACAGGTACATGTAAACTTTGCAGTTTTATGTACACTATTGTTTAGTACTGTAGAAGCGTAGATACAAAAGTGGGGATGAGAATGGTAAAAATGGTTGGAAAAATGGGCATGAACGGATTCGCATGGATTTGTGGTGAAATGTATATGGCCAGACTGGGATGCATAATCAGTTAGTGGGAAAAGAGACTCATTACTTACGTAGTTCTCTAACATATAATCGGCCATTTTCATAAATAAAGGCAAGTTAGGGATATCCGCATGAAATCGTTGACAAAACAATTGCCCACTCATTCTGGGTACAAAAATGACCTGCCAAATAAGTGGTGCAGCCACTTGCCGTTAAAATCTCCCCTCTTGTAAGTGGTTATAAAACCAAGTTTTTGGATTTTGCGAGACCAACTTTGAGTCAAGTGAAATAAACACCCAATTCGGTTCACAGACGTCGAACGGCAATTACGAAATCAGCCACAAGTCTTAATGGACTTAAAATGACACCAACTTCTTCGAAGCAACGAATTAATTGAGTAATGCCCATTTAATAAGCTATGGATGGTAAATAATTGCAAGAAAAATTTTGGAACGTATTGAAATGTACCATCCAAGTAATATGCATCTGCTTTCGCAAGTATCGTAAATTCTCAGGAATGCCAAAAATAATAATATTTTGTTGCGAATCGTTATCCAACACAAAACATTTATCGCGGTCCGTCTTTAGTTTCATCTGTTGGATTGCTTGATGTGCTTTTTCATTGTCTTATGTACTACTACTACTACTAAGGATTTCCACAGTTTTCACTGTCTTCCTTCACTCAATCGTTTTCTCCAATTTTCCCTGTCATTCCAGTCTCCATCTCGCAGGGTTCTTTTCTCCATAGCCTCGTCGATTTCATCTCTGAATGACCTTCGGGGTCTTCCTCTCTTTCTTCTTCCAATCGGGCTCCATTATGTGATTTTGTTTATCCAGCGTCCTCTGTCCGCTCTTCTGACGTGGCCGTACCAGGATAGCCTCTTCTCCTCTATATAGTCGATTATGTCTGATTGCACTCCCATTCTCAGCTTAATCTCTTCGTTTTCAATTCTGTCTCTTTTTGTAAGTCTACAGCTTATCCTCAGGAACTCCATTTCTACTGCTCTTATTCTACCTCTATTTCTCTTGTTTATTGTCCAGTTTTCGGACCCATATGTCAGGATACTTCTTGTCAGGGTATTATATATTCTCTTTTTTGTCTTTATCGTAATGTTCTTATCCCACAACACTGAGTTTAGTTGTCTTATACTGTTTCTTGTTTGTCTCAGTCTGTTGTTTATATCTTCTACTGTTGTTCCCTGGTTCGATATTATGGTTCCTAAATACTTGAATTTATCTGTTCCATTTATTTGTCTTCCCTCGTCTATCTCTAGGTTTCTCATATCCTTGTTTTCTGTTGTTAGGTATTCGGTTTTCTCTAAGTTTATTTCCATTCCATTATTTTTATATTCTTCTTCTACCTGTACAAAACTTATGTCTTATGTACAGGTGACATAAAAGGAAAACGATCGTTGCTCATATTCCTCCGAATACAAGATATGTCCGGGCAAATAAAGAGAAATTTTTCTAAGCGTATAGTTTTAGGTATATATAGATCTATCAATAGAATTTTGAGGAATTCCCAAGTAAAAACAAATGAATTGCATTTGCATTTAATACATCTATTTTAGATTTATTCTGTCCAAATTATCCAATCTTGGCGGTTTGCAAGGAGTTTATGGTCTATACCTGCCACGGGATGCAGGCCAGTGATGAGTTTACCAATCTCTCGGGGTCTATTTGAAAATACTTACTTTTATGGTGGTGATGAGTTTGTACTATGTACGAGGGTATTTATGGTAATTGGTGATGAGTTTACGTGTACCCTCTTGAACTCTTGTCTTGACCTGTTCCAAGAATTTTTATGATTGTGGTTTTTAAATCATTAGAGAGCTGTTTCATATCTTTTCTTCTTTTTAGATGTTCATTTAAAATATTTTTACCGAGTAATATCGTGAAATGTTTTTGAGACAAAGAACATTGACTATTTGCGCTTTTATAAACAACATGCATTTTTTCTTGTTTTATCTGAAATTACATAAAAGACAGCCAGAGGCCATCTTTTTTATTATAAGTTTTTTACCTGCCTTTTTAAATTGCATTCACTACAGTTTCTAGTGGAATAGTTGTGAATTTAAAATTTTTTTAGTAGCAATGGTACTTATTTGTTTTTAAAGTATTTCGTACAGTTCTAGCAGTGATACCAGTTTCTGTTGAAATTAGGGAGTTGTTACAAGGAAAATTGATTTCAGTTAGACTACTTACGGCAGTTTCACGCTGTTCCTGTTCTTGATTAATTGCACGAGCTGGTTAATTTATCTCTATCACTATTCGTGCATTTTCTAGAATTCTTTTTTCACAATCAGTTTTTTTAAATTTAAAAATAATGTTGTGAATTGCAGATTTTGATGGTACAGGGCCTTCGAATAAAAACGAAAACGTACCGATTATATCGTTGGCACTACTTCCAGAATAATATCATTTAATACTTTGAATTTTATGTTCAGTTGTAAAGGTTACCATTCTCCTAACTGGAAATATCAATTCCATTATTTTTTTTGCGAATAAAATCAAAATTATTATTTATTTATTTATTTATTAACGGGATGTCCCCATTTTTTACAAAATAATTAACAACGTAAAATATCCTAACCATAACACAAATACTAAAACTAAATACTAAATAATTATTAAATATTGTTAAACAATTATTAAATTACATAAATTAAATTTTCCTGAGAATCGTTTTAAATTGAAATGGATACCTTAAGTTCTTATAAAAATGAAATGAAAACTCTCAAGTTAAAGGTCACTCATCTTCGATCCCTAATATACTCAGTCAAACAGTGCTTGAATCTTACAGATTTTATATCCAGCAGATCCGACACCCTGATAGTGTAAAAGGAGGGGGAGAAAGAAAGAAATATCCAGCAGATCATAAGATTGACTAAAGTCATTTCCCAGTATCTGAATTCTGATATGGGAATTTGGCATAGTTAGTGTGATAGTGCTTTATAGAGAACAAAGACATTTCTTTAAGAATTCTAGTGCTACATCTAAAGTTGATAGGACCTAATAAATCAGAAGAGTCAGTTGTATGATTAAGTAGTTTATAGAGAAAGACTAGATCGCATTTTAGTTCTATAGTTTTCTAAGGAACTGATATTTAGCCTTGACCTTAGTTAAACCAAAGACAAGTTCTTTAAGTTTAATCTATAAGCACAAATCCGGAGAAACTTATTTTGAATTTTTTCGAGGGTGTAAATATGGTTAAAATAGTATGGTGACCATTCTCTAGAAGCATAAGACAGGATGCCACAAATAAAAGTAAGATATAAAATTCTATATGTGGGTACCGAAATATCTCGAGAATTTCTTGTGATAAAACCTAGATTGATTGTGATTTCATTATTAATGAAAAAATAGATGTATATTTGACGTTTCCCTTATTAAAACTGAATGTCACTTTAACAAAACTACAATTCAATCTAATGGGTGTTAAAAACAAGCTCGTATGTCGGTACTAGTTTCATACTATATTCGGCTTCTCTTTGCTAGTAGAACAACCTCATACTGTTCTTTTCACACTAATTATACGTGCTATATACAGTTTTCAGATTACCACAACTGTATAGTATTTTTTTGCTACTAACATTTATATATTAGCATATTCTTAATGTAAGCTTAATTTATTCTAAACAAAAAAAAAATGAAAAACAAACAATTATAAAAAACTATTATTTGTAATATTTGGAACATGAACATGTATTTAACCAGACTTGGAACATGAAAATTTGGTTAAAATTATAATTAATTGGGCAATTGTTACAAACCATTATGTATTTCTGCATTTCCTGTAACAGAGTTCTCTGAGGGAATATTTACTTCACTATTGTGAACAGTGTCGGCAAAAGAAGTTAAAGGCATTGTAATACTTTTATTAGAAGTAAATCAACAAATCAAAACAACTACATGGCACTATACTAACATTTATTTTGCATTATTTACCTAGGTAAAAAAGTAAATACTGTTTACCTACAGAGAGAAAATTTACTTCTTGTAGTAATTAAATAAATAATAGTAATTTTTCATGTTAGTAGTAAAAAAATCTATTTATTGCTCCAAACGATTAATTTATTTTTTATATATTTATTTGACATTTTTTTATAACTTGATTCTCAAGTTCATTTATTTTTTGGGACAAACGATAATTTTCATTTCTCAATTCCTTTACTTTTGATCTGAGAACTTCCTTCCTAGGAATATGGGAAGATAGAAGTAAAGGTGTTTAAGTGCTCAATGTTGGAGAAAATTCTGATAGTGGTGAAGTTGATTTGTCTACATTATCTGTAAACAGAAAAAACTGTATTATACATAAGTCAATACTCTTGTAATAATAGAAAAAAGTCCAATTTAAAAATGTTATAATCTATTTTATATTTCTTTTGGAAAAATAGTGCTAATTCTATCACGTGTTATGAATGAATCCTCTGAATGTTTACTACTAGTATTAAAATTCATATAACTTTTAACAACTTTTATTTTTAACTGTTTTTTAAAAATAGGATTATACATAGAGTGGATCAAACAGACTAAATAACCATGTATAACCTGTAGAGCACTCTTAACTTTGATATATAATAACATAAGGAACACTATTTAAAATTGAAACGTAGGTTTCAATAGTTTAGAAACCGCCTTTTAAGTTTAATAACGTTTTGCACTTGATGTCTTATAATGAAACATTAATGTCTGATATTAAAGATAAATATCTTTTTGGTATAACCAACATATTTAAAACTTCACTGTCCAATGAATCATATATGATTCAAATAGCGTGGTTATATGCTAAATGGATTATATAAAATCCATTCATGATTCAAATGTGATTCAAGAGTAGGTCATGATATTTAATATTAAAATAACATTGGACTGAGAGACTCTTCGTAGCTATTACCATTTGGACAGTGAAGTTTTAAAAATAATAGAAAAGTATTTACCAAAAAACACTAATAGAAAATGACTTACCTAAAAGTGAATATGAATGATCACAGTGATTGTCTGAGGATCCCTGCATACATGAAAAAATGGTAGGAACTGCAGTAGGCTTAAGCCTGTTACGGAGATAATTTAAGAAGCAATTGTCATCAAAATGTAGATGACAAAGTTGATAACTTTTATGAAAAGCTGGAAGCTTTACATATAAATCCACCCGTCCAGCAGCTCGTGCCCAGGTTTCTGCCCTAAAACAAATATATTTTGAGAATTTGAAAATTATTGAAAATTGACTAGATAAAATGGATAAAAAATATTACTACGCGAAAACTTTGAGTTTTATGAACTTTCATAATAAAATAGAAATATCATTTCTATATAATATATATATATATATATATATATATATATATATATATATATATATATTATATATATATATATATATATATATATATATATATTATATATATATATATATATATATATATATATATATATATATATATATATATATATATATATATATAAATGATGTTTCTAGGTCCAAGAACGATATTTTTAAAAAAGAACTTTATTTACAAGGGACTACTTACTACAGTAAAATGCAAAATAAGAGTGACGCTATACAATGCAAAAGTAAATTTATAAGCTCGGTGACGCCGAGATGTGGCATGCTGACGCTGTCCTTTTATTATAGCTGAATTAGCAGTTCTGGTTTCTTAACTCCTCCGGGGCTAGATGAGAACTATGGGGTGGCATAGTTCGAAGAAATGGAAAATTATCTGGTACCTTTTTTTTCTCGTACTGTGGATTCTTTTGGTGATTCTGGATTTGTCCTTTTTGTGTATATTTGCCAAATGGTGTAGACAAGGAAAATAATTGCTAAGACATATAAAATTATGGTATAAAAATTGACATGTTGAAAATGAACAGGAATTGTGTCTAGATTGTCTATTTTGTTTTCTTGGTCTGCTAAAGCACTTTGCACATTATTTAATTCATCTAATTTTATCGAGTCTATTTTTATTGGTTTAAAGTTTAGATCACTGACCGGCATTTTTAGTAATACTTCTAAATTTGTCAGTTCCATTTTAACAAAATTTGGAGTTTTTAGGTCAAATGTTTTTAAAACGTAGTTGTCTATATATATTTCGCACGCACTATTGAGTTCGATTAAGTAACTACCGTTTAATGGAATATTGTCCGAATTCTTATCGCATTTTTGAATACTGATCACTTTGTTTAGCGTTATTACGATCCACTTATTATTTTCTAGTTTTTGAATTTTTATATTATTAATTTCTGTTGGCACTGATTGACATTGATTTACAAACTTTGAGTACTGTATGAGTTAAACTTCGCAAGGGGCTGTTGGTGTTACTTCAATTGACTGGACATCGTGGCATAAATATTCTTCTTCTACCAATTTTTGACATTGAACGTTGGCAAGTGCATATTGGTATCGATTGGAAAGTAGGAACTTGGATTTTGGAATAATTGTTCTAAAATGAGTTTGGTATCTGGTCGGAAAGGAATAAAGATGATAATAATCATAGTCATTGATCTCAACAATAGGCAATTCAAGTACAAAAATTATTTTATTTGCTTTACTATAACTTTTTATCTTAATTATTTTTTCGAATAACAAAATATTTTGCAAAGATAATTCAAAAGGGAGTTTGTTATTTTTAAGAAGTTTACTAACGTTTAAAGTTTCGAGAAATAGTTCATTTGGGTCGGCTATTGAATTATGAAAGGTATTTAGTTTTGAAAAGCTGATAGCAACTTCGATTTTTTCTAATAGGTCATAAATAATTTGGAAACTAGTGTAAAATTGCGATACAAGTTTTTCTAGTGCAAAATAATGAAATGTCTCAACTTTTTCTATCTTTATATCTTTAATTAAGTTTTGAACTTCTGTTATTCGTGAGCTTAAAATTAACTGGTTATGGGCTAAGATTTTTGTATTATTTTCAAAATTCTTTATTGAAGATCTTAATAAGGTGATTTGATTTTTAACTATAGTTTTAATATTATTTTGATTATTTGTTAGAGTTGATATCGACGGTGTCACGACAGAAAGGCATAAGCGCCATTGACAGTTTTTTTCAGGAGACACAAAAAACGTTTAATATCGCTTAATATTTCTTTTTTACATTTTTTTGGCATTTTATTATTATCGAACTGAGGCATTCTGACTTACCATATGTTATTTATAAAACAATTATTATAAACATGAGATATTTAACATTTTGGTGCTTACGCCTTTAATGTTAGGTTCTGTGGTGTTTAAGCCCTTTTGAAAGGCGGTTACCATATTTCGAAAAAAGTATTTTGATCAAAAAATGTCGCTTAGGAACTTGTACGCCTTTTAATTTTACGGAATTATAACAAAAATGGAGAATAAATCTTTTCATTTTAAAGCATAACAATTAAGTAAAAATAATACAAATTAAACAATACACAATAATATATTTATGAGTTTCTTAGAGTTATATTGGTGTAAAAAAATACAAAAATAAAAGTTAATATAATTATCACGTCATATTAAGTAAAAAACAACAAAAACTATTAAAACGTACCATTTTTTCTACATTGATAACTAAGTAAGTCGTATTATAAAACAAATAGAAATAAAATGCAAATCAAAATTTGATAACAGAAAATAACATTTATCAATAACAAAATAAACTAATAGAAACGAAGAACCGATATAACAGAAAATTGAGAAAGTTGAAGAGCTAGAACGTAGTGAGCTAGAACTAATGCTGTTAGTTTCAGTCATATTTTTAAAAAATACTGTCAAGGATGATGAATCTGATTCGGAGTTTAAATAATCATTTTGTTGTATAAAATCATTACAACCTATCTTATCATCAACTAATGAACTAAATACTATTGCGGCATTATTACTACTATCATCAGTATCATCACTATCTGAGTAAGGTACAAGCTTTTTATCACAGGTTAATAAATCAGTCTCTTCTTCGGCATTTTCATCAATATTCGAAAATAAACGGCTGTCAATATTTAAATTTAGACTTGAGGAAAACTGAAATCCACAACGGCATCATCATCTAGAACAGAACTAGGCATTTGGAGTTCTTGTTCATGGTCTTTTAGTACAGGCTCTAAAATAATATAATGCTTTGGCGCTTCATTGAGGACCTCATTTTCAGTGGAAAATGAACCATGGTTTTTATTATTTCCGCTGGATTCCTGCACATTGCTTTTCTGATTTTCACAATGCAAGATTCATTATTTTGTGTTCCCGAGAAAACCATTCTAAAAACCATTAAAAAAAAAGAAGTAAGCGCCATTCAAATGTTAGTTTTTTAAAATAATATTACTAACAAAATATAACTTTAAAATTAAAAACAAGAAAACTATACAACAAAGTCAATATATATTTTATTTAGGTTCAAACCTTATTTAAGTCGGTTAAGTAGTAACTTTTCTATGTCAAATCTAAGTCATAGTGTATTTTAAATGGCCTAATGGCGGTTAGATAAACGAAAAATTTTTTTCTGAAAAGGCCTAACCGACAGTCGGTAAAATTGTACATTCTTATGGTATATTATGATTTCTTAAGATAAATAATCTAACTAAACGCTTAACAAAACATTAAATATTAAAAATATTTCAAATTATTGTTTACCTTATTGATATAACCACGTTTTCAGACCCAAGACGTAAGCACCACCTTCCACTACGGATCTTGTCGCTTACTAATTTCGGTGTCTCATCTTTTAAGAAACTCGTTTGGCGGTTAGAAAATTCAAAGCTTGTTTTAGTCGAGTTGGAATTTTTTACAGCTGCGTCATTTTAATAGTCGATAGGACGTAAAATGTATTTTATTTTGATACCAAAACATAAATTTATAAATTTTGGCGCTTATGCCTTTTTGTCGTGACGCCATCGATATAGCGTCGTCGTAACGTTTTGCATCGTTTTGGTCCAGGTTTCCGGTTATAAATTTGATTGCGGAACCTACACCATCAAATAGATCTGGTATTCCAAAAGGGATTTAATTGTTTTAACTCAAGATAAATTTTGTTTTCCAAAATTTGAATTAAATGATAGGAGTCTTGAAATTCTTTATTAAAGCTTAGAATTTGAGAAGTAATTGAAAGGGTATTGCATGGAAAGGGCATGGAATCATATTGATTTTGTAGAGTTAAAAAATTTGTAGTAATATTTGTAATGTCATAGATATGTATAAAAGTCCAAACATCTGTCTGAATTCGGGCTGTGCCTAAATGAAGGGGTAAAAGTCCGGGATTGTCGTTTAAGTTATGGAATTTGGATGTGTCTCGTCTTACGTCGACGTTTGTTGTCCAGAGGATGAACCTGCAATGGGAGGTTTCTTTAGTTCTTTGATATGTATAATTTCTGTCTGGGTAATGTCTTTTTTATATTTAAGTCTTTGTCGTACAAGTTCTACTCGGTTTCTGTCAAGAATTTTAGTTATTTTGTAGGGACCTAAGTATGGTTGATGTTTTTTGTTACGTTTTTGGGTATTAACTTTATAAACTACTTGTCCAATTTTGAATTCTGGAGTTTCATGTACTTTTTGGTAAACGTGTTTCAATTTGTCTTTATGATTATTTATATATTCGGAATAGAAATTTTGAGAAAGAAATAGTTCGTTGGGGTTTCTAGAGTCTGTATGTCCGAAAGTCAATTCAAATGGGGTAAATTTTGTGAAACTATGAATAGAATTATTGTAAGCTATAAGAGCATAGTCCATTAAATCATCTTCGTTAGGATATATCTGTTTTAGAAGTCTTAAATGTTCGATTAAAGTAGAGTGTATTCGTTCAACTATTGAATTTGATTCATGGTGGCCAGGAGTAGTAAAGTGAACTTTGATTTTGTGTATTGCTAATAAATCTTTTATTACTTCGTTATTAAATTCTCTACCTTTGTCTGCTATTATTAATTGGGGAATGCCGAAAGAAGTGAAGTATTTTATTAAGGATTTCGCAATGTGAATCGCGTTTTTACCTGGAATACAATAAGCTTGGGCAAATTTAGTAAATGCGTCCGTCATAGTCAAATATTTGTTACCGTCATATGTAAAAATATCTGTATGAACAACTTGAAAAGGTTTGCTGGCGGTTTCCGTAAGCATTAGCGGGACATAGGGGGTGTGTCTACCGTATTTATTTTTCTGGCAAATAGAACATTCGGTAATGTAATTAGTAATAGATGTCTTCATATTTTTCCAATAATAATTTTGACGTAATTTTTCGAAAGTTTCATTAATTCCTCTATGGTTAGTTTTTCCTTCGTGGTAATTTTTTAATAAAATGATTTGTTTTTCTTCGTTTGCTACTGTATTAATTAATCTAGTGCATTTAATTAGTTTCGGACCATGTTCAGAAAAATGTTTTAGATAATACTTATTAAAATCATTATACAGGTTGTCTTTACTGAAATATAAATAAAATGTATTGTTAAGATCTGTGTATGCCATAAGAAATTCAAAAATATATTTTTCATTATCAGTTTCAGGAATTTTGATTTTAATCATTTTATGGTTTTAATAAGTTTCATGAGTTATATCGGTTTTTCGGTAAACGTTTGGGTACACTAAAATTTGGTGAACTTTGTTATTTATTATTTCATCTAAAATGGGTATTCCTTGATTCGTTGTTTCATTTGCGGTTGAATGTTGTGTAGATTCATCTGAGGTTTCATCTGGTGTATCTATTTTGTCTGGAGGTATTCTTATATCATAAATAATGTTAATTTGTCTTGAGTCGTTATTGTTACTTGTTGAAGGTTGTGGGTCTAATGGATTCTATGCAAAATTTTGGAGGTATTTTAAAATATCTTTGTCTACGTCTCCAGGATTATTTACTATTGATTCATCTTCTAATGCGTTAATTGTAATGCGAAATAAACAGTCTGCGTTTGTATTGTGTTTTCCTTTTTTATAAATAATTTTGTAATCGTATTCTTCTAGTTTTAGACGCCATCGTATTAATTTTGAGTTTAGCTCCTTTAGGCTGAAAAGCCAAGATAATGGTTTGTATGGTCTAAAATGTTTACAGGCCCATACAATTGCTAATAGCTCCTTTTCTATAGTTGAATAATTTGTCTCTGATTTATTTAGAGTTCTCGAGGCGTATGCAATGGGTCGATCATTTGGAACATTTCCTTGTGATAATACAGCTCCAATTGCAAAATTGCTAGTATCTGTCGTTAAAATAAATGGTTGGGAAAAATTTGGATATTGTAGAATGAGGTCGTTTGTTAAGATTTGTTTACAAGTTTCAAAACAATCAATAAAATCTTTATCGTGGTTTACTTTAGAACTTTTTTTCAAACATTTGGTCATCGGTTTAGTAATTTTTGCAAAATCTTTTATAAATCGTCTATAGTAACCTAGTAATCCTAAAAAGCTTTTTATTTCAGTTTGGGTTTTTGGAATAGGAAATCTTTTTATGGCGGAGATTTTATTAGGTTTTGGTTTAACGCCTTGAGGGGTAATTACATGTCCTAAATACATAACTGTTTTTTGTAAAAATTCTGACTTGTCTAATTGTACTTTTAAGTTACTCTTTCTAAGTCTTTCGAAAACTATTTTTAACTTTTCAAGGTGCTCTTGTAAAGATGTACTATAAATTAAAATATCATCTAAATATACTATACATGTTTCGTCTGTTAATCCTCTTAAAACATTATCAATAACTCTCTGAAAAGTCGAGGGTGCATTTTTCAAACCAAAAGGCATTCGTTTAAGTTGGAAGTGACCTTGTGGTGTACTAAAGGCTGTTTTTTCAACATCTTGTGGGTCTACTTCTATTTGGTGGAAGCCACTTGCAAGATCTAGTGTCGAAAAATAATTTGCTTTCCCTAATTTATCTAAAATTTCTGTTATGTTTGGTAACGGGTATTTATCATCTACGGTTCTCTCGTTTAACTTTCTATAATCTATTACTAGACGCCATTTTTTTTTTTCCTGTAGCATCTTGTTTTTTCGGGACCACCCAAATGGGACTCGAAAATGGGGAATTGCTGTCTTCTATTATACCTTCTGCTAACATCTTATTTATTTGGGATTTAACTTCTTCTCGGTGAACTTCCGGGAAACGATATGATTTTGTATATATTGCAGAATTATCAGTGAGTTTCATTTTATGTTTAATACTATTAGTAAAACTTAAGGGTATTCCTTCGCAATAAAATATGTCTCTATATTGGAAACAAAGCTTTTTTAGTAATTCTCTTTCTTCTTTGTTACAATGATTTATCCTTATATTTTTTAAATTCCTCTTTAACATGTTATCATCATTAATAGACGTTTCTTCATCAGTTTCCATCTTTCTTATAAAATTAATATTTACTATATCTAATGGTTCTATATCAAAGGGTTCAGTAATACTTAACGTTGTCTTATATTCGCTTATATTCGTAATAGTGGTTATAGCAAAATTATTTTTTACGTTAACTACTGCTTTAGGCATTTCGATTCCTTTACCGAAATTCTTATATTCTAATATACCTAATCCTACATTTAATTTTACCGGTATTTTGACTATTTGCTTAGTTCTAGGGGGAATAATTATTGTATGATTAAAAGTTGATTTGGGATATAATATATTCTTTTTACTGAGTTCAAAAATTATGGGTATCGTTACATAAGGCGTTTTCATTTGTTGCATGTTGACATTAATTGAAGCTTTTAATTTTTGTAATAAATCTATACCAATTAATCCACCAAAATTTTCGATAAATTTAAAAACATAAAACTTCTTATATTGATTTACTTTAAAAATGTTAAAAGCTGGATATTAAAATTTTCGTAAGAAATAAAATTTTTATAAAATTTATGCGCTAACTGTGGAGATATCAAACTTTTGGAAGACCCTGTATCTAATAAAAATCTGGCAATCTGGCAGGAATAATAATATTTGGTAAATCTGCTATAGTTGTATTTAAATATATTATATCGGATTGTAATTTTCTTGGCGCATGCAAAAATTTGTGTTTTCAACATTTTGAGTGGGATTGTGATATGATCTTTCGTTTGTCTCATTTGGATTGCGATAAGGACTGGATTGAGTTTCATAATTGTTATCGTAAGGCGATAATGAACTTTGAGTTGGGTGTACGTAATCAGTGGGAATATTATTTTCAAAGGGGTTTTTGAATTGTATTTGATCGTTATTAATTTGTTGATTAAATAATTGGGTGGAGGTAAAATGTGGTCTAGATCTTAAAGAAGTATTTCGTGAATTTGTATCCATCGGTTCTGGCTGGTATTGATTTTCATTTTGGGGTTTATTATTAACATTTCTTTGTTGAAAATTAGGGTTATTAGTATGGAGGTTCCATGGTCGGAAATTAGAATTATTATTGTCGGAATTTCTTGGGTTGAAATTAGAATTATAATTATTGAAATTTCGGAAGTGATTTTGGTGTGGTTGAAAAGTATTGTTGGGATAAAAATTATTATTTTGGTATTGCGGTCTGATGGTTTGATATTGGTAAGGTGGAAATCTCATATTAGGGCGATTTTGTTGAAAATTATTTCTAGGAATAAAAGTTCGATTAGGATTACTGTTTCTCGTAGGATTATGTATTGATGATGGTCTAAAAGAATTTTGTGAGTTTAAATTATTTTCACGTTGTAACGAATATAGAAAATTCTCTTCTTCGATAACGAAGCTCATAGCTTTCTCTAAACTGTCTGGGTTTCTCAATCGTATATTTGTTTGTAACGATAAGGGTAAGCCTCTAATGTAAGTTTTTAAACATAAGTCATCGTAACTATTTATTCTAGTCAATTTCTCTTGTGCATTAATATTAAGCGTATTTAATTTTTGTGTGACTAAACTACGTGATTCTTGGCATCGCATGCCAAAATTATAAGGAGTTTCATACTTGAAAGGCCTCAACGTTATCAGGTCTTGGATAAGGCAATCGAGATCTCTCTGGTCTCCAAAACTAAGATTAAGGGCATCTTTTACGAGTTGCCGTGTATTTAATTCTGTCCTAGAACCTATTAACATTTGAGCTCTTCCATTTAAGTTACCTAATATAGCTAGGAGTAAAAATGTGTTTAAGGTGCCGTCTGTTTGGCTAGCAAAATTAGTTATTAAATTTTCACAATTGTCTATAAATATGGTTAAGGTATGTGGATTACCATCATATGCTGGGATAGAATCTAAGTAAAGTTTTAACAATTGGTAGTTTGTTTGAGCCATTTCGTTATTTTTATCGCCATTTGGTTCTAAAATTGAATTTAATTCTGCTACAAGGCTACTTAAATCTAATTTACTATCAGTTTCACTCATTAAATATTTATTCTTTTTATTCAGATAATATATCAAATTGTAATAAAATATAAAATGTGTTTCAATATAAAACTTTCAACTTAAATATAATCAAATATTTTCTAAAATATGATAATACAATATAGTAATATTAATCTTTCTCTTATTAAAAATATCTCATAACATCATAAAATCTTTAAAAATTGTTTACTCTCGTTAGCTCTCTGACTATAAGTATTTTCAAATATGGGAATAATAAAATGGAAAATAAAATGGAAAAAATAGGAAACACTTACATTAAAATGTAGATTTTCAGCATTTCTGCCTATAGGATTCGACGATTTTGTTCTTCTCCCAGGTCTCGTTGAAACTACTGCTTAAATCTGCTGCCTCTAGGGTTCGACGATTTTGTTCTTTCCCCAGGTCTTGGTTATACCTTGTCTAAAGCTGATCTTGGACACTTTCACAAAAGGTTCAAAAAGTTCGGTTTTCCGGTAAATCGTTAAAACGAAAAACTACGCGAAACGGTTCGATTTTTGTAACGGTTAGCGACGTAATTCCCGAAAATCTGTACTGACTGCGCCAATGATGTTTCTACCAAGAACGATATTTTTAAAAAAGAACTTTATTTACAAGGGACTACTTACTACAGTAAAATGCAAAATAAGAGTGACGCTATACAATTCAAAAGTAAATTTATAAGCTCGGTGACGCCGAGGTGTGGCATGTTGACGCTATATGCCCATACACATGATCCGATTTCTATAGCCCCACATTTAGCCTCACTCTCCGACCAAAAATAGCAATGTACATTTTTGTAGGCTACCTTAAAATCCTGTGGTGTTAATTCGGTTAAAGTTAAGTTGTAGCAATTAAGCTTAGACTTATAGTAAAAGGAAGAAGAGTTACCTCTTGGGCATTGCAGCACCGCTTCTAAATCAAAC
The DNA here is from genome assembly GCF_040954645.1 of Diabrotica undecimpunctata. Classification (NCBI taxonomy): domain Eukaryota; kingdom Metazoa; phylum Arthropoda; class Insecta; order Coleoptera; family Chrysomelidae; genus Diabrotica; species Diabrotica undecimpunctata. The sequence goes on along the minus strand of NC_092813.1, from coordinate 536,596 downwards.
ACAACTACTTTGATATTTTTATTTATTTCTCTGCGATCATTTAACTTTTCAATCCTACTATAGTTTTTCTCTTTTATATGCGTTTTGTATTTTTCTTCCAGGTTCTTCTTTTGGTCAGGATTAGAATTATTATACGAGGTGCATAGATCACATTGATCCTTTTTTGGTTGAAAAAAGGAGAGATTAAATTCCGTTGTAAATATTTTATAATATTTACTATAAGTACCTGCGTCTCTATTGTCATTTTCTTATTTTAGCTTAAAATCATTGAACAAATCTTTGATATTTTTGCTGCCATCAATATATTCCTTTGTTGTAGAAGCTCGAAGGTAGTGTGATTCAATTTTAGGGATAGATTGAATGTGCTCAATGATTGCAGCTCGTAATTCTGGACTAATTTTTCGATGACTGTCATGTCTGCCTCTAAAATCAGTTTGCGAAAAATCGTTGTTGTTCATTTTATTCTGTACCGTAAATATCATCCTATCGGAGATGTCCAATGTAGCCTTGTAAAAAGTTTTACAAACTTTAATCGTCGCATTATTTACAATAAAATGAAATGATTTATTGTTGTGTCTGGGTCTCTGAGCATTGCTATGTTTGTATTTAGGCTGAATGTCAATCATACTGGCACTTATGTATGCTCTTTGTTTACTTAAATCACCTAAATCCCAAAACTTCTTAAAAAGGTCGTACCTACACTCTATATTAATATTTGTAGTGCATTAGAGTCTACATTTTTCTGTACATGGTTCTTTAAGACACCTGGCTGGAATAGTCTTTTTTGTTTGCGACATGGATACATATGATTTTCTGTATTACGCCTGCGCTTAAGATTATTCTGTTTTCATTGGGAAGGATTTTTAGTCCATTTGCGTCCCTTTTTTGGAATATAATTACCAGAAGAACGATAGGAATCTGCCGAACTGGTGGAAGAAGATCTCCAAAAAAGTAGTTTCTCTTTCTTTTAGATTCAATATTAATGAATGTTGGATCTAAATCGCTTAAGTCAACATCACTTTCATCAGTACATAAAGGAGAAATACAATAATCTTGAACCTTTTGTAACTCCCTGGGACGACGATTTACTACCTAAAAGATCAATATAATTTAATAGTATAAATTATATATAATAACTATCAACAGCCATAAATAATAACTTACAACGCAATCACTGTCCAGTTGATCAACAGTCACGTTTTGAGTAATATGGGTTAGTAAGTTTACTTTTGCTGGTAATGGAGAACAATTGGACGAGCCCGAAGATGAACTATCGGATGAATCCAAAGATGAAGCTGACGATGATGGACTATTTGATGCAGACTAAATAAGACGATGTCCTTTCTCCGTAGTTAAGCATCCAGTAACAATATCTTCATTGTCAGATAAACTACCGTCAGTGTCATCATAAGGTACTAAGGGTTGTATGTTTGCAAACTGAGATTTCTGTAATTAAACAGCATAATTATTATAATTTATGGTTATGGTATTAAAATACTAATTAAACAGTAAATTTGTGATTCAGTTTACAAGCTTTAAGTACTTACTATTACAGCTACTTCAACTGAGTTATCGTTACTATCCACTGGTTCCGGTACCATTTTAACCTCCATGTTAACATTCTTCTGGATCTCAACAGCGAAACTATTTTCACTTAATAACTAAAATCAAAAGAGGAATTAGAGGCAATGCTCAGGTAAATATTATGTAAAAATTTTAAATACTCACCTCATCATTAGATTTCTCGGTTGAATTATAACCCGATGACATATTTTTAGAATTCAGCACAGTATTTTCAACAACTAAGCCGAGTATTTTTCGTGCTCTCGAAGACATCTTAAAGTCTAAAAATAAAGATACCGCTGAAAATGTTTTATATAATAAAAAGTATTAAATAACCACTTACTAACAATAATTAGTTTTCAAGTTTAAATTATAAAATAATTGGACAATAATTATTAAACAGAAGTAACACAAAAAAATTACTATTTTTCTGATATCTAAATAATATAATACTGAATCAATACTTAATCACTCATGATTTGGTTAAATATTTTAATCAAAAAATGCATTAACTTAAAATGTTTTTTATAATCCTCTGATGTAATTTATACTAAACTGTAATAAGTCACAATGTTACAGGAAAAACGATGTCAACCTTTCTAATAAAGTGAAACAACTCTAAATTAATGCACTTTTGGAAAAAATAAACGTATATTAAATAATTACCTGATAGTATAACACCAAATGATTTCGAGTTACTTCACCTTTTTAACTCACTGCACAGCTCTTACCTCTCGTAACGCCGACTCATTACTAAATTTGATCACTTTATCGGTATCAACTTGTTCCCGCCTGTTAGTCAAAAAGAGAAGCACTGTCATCTATCTCCTCCATTTTTCATCGTAAGGCGCCAAAGGTTGAACTAGACATTCTCCTTGCATACTTATTTCACTTTATGATGAAAACTCAATAAACGCAAATTTTTAGTTATTTCTCTTTTTGAATAAGGGTGCGATATGTCGGCTATAAAGTTAACCTAATGTCATTATGTATATGTTTATATTAGGTACGAATACTGTGTTTTCTGTTGTAATAAAATATTATAGGTACGGTTTTTTTTGTTTGGTTTCTCGTCTCTTTTGCTTTGTGCATATGGGTCTTTTCCTAAATAAAAACATCTGCATATTTTGCTTTTTTTTTCGCTGGGCTTTTTTTCTTCCATATAACAATTATAAAATTTTGCTGGTTTTGTATTTTCGGAATAAAACTTCTAATTTATATTTCTCGATTATTTACATTTATGATTCCTATAGATAACATACCCTTAATCGGTTTATCTATTTATCCTTCTGTACATTCCTCCGCAACTTCTTGTTTGTATATTACTGTAACTGTTTCCTCTATTTTTCAGTTTGATCTCGAAATTAATTTCGTCAAATATGTAATAATACTGACATATACTTTTCAAAATAATCTGTTCATCATTTTTCGCCTTTGTGCGTACTTAATTTACTTAACATATTTTCTTCTCTTGCATATAAATACAATAATCGTAGGGAATCGTCTTTCATTGTGACAAACTTCTTTTTCAATAATTTTTTCATTTACTTCATTAAAAAAAAATCATAATTCCAAATTTGTTTCTCCATTTTATTCCATTATGTAGTTACTATATTGTCGTGTTGGAGCCGCAGGACTCTTAGCGGGTTGGGATTCAAGTACCACCCTAGCTTATCCTCTTAGCAGCCTCCTGCTCGACGTAGGTTTCAACCCTTAAGGTCGAACCATATGCAGTTTGCCTATATTCCTGTCAAAAAAATCTACTTCTGGCACTGTATTCGTATTCGCATGCGGTGCGAAATATGCTCTCGCTGTGCCTCTATTGCTGTGGCATCTCACCTGTGTCCATTGATTATTCTTTCTTCTTCGTTGTGATTGCCAATCTCCTCTGTTTCTATAACATCTATTACGATATATCCTCGTAGAATGTCTTTCATATTCACTTATATTTCCATAATTTTTGTTCCTATATTCTTTTCTTCCTTCGAATTTATTTTTATAATATCCATATATTGCATTCTTACCTTCTTTTCTCATATCAAAATCATATTTCTTCCTGTAATTTAACAGTATTCCTTGTGTACTATCTTCTGTCTCGTCGATCTATAAAAATTTGGACATTACCTCTTGTGGGGTTATTAAAGTTGCCTGCCTCTAATATTAGCTTGGCTTTGTCTGTTCTGGCATTACGTTTCATTGTAGCCACTACTGCCTTTGTTGTGTATTTCTGAGCCAAATCTCCTGGCATTCCCTCTGCTATGTATGCCACTTTTAGTTGTTCGGCTAGTTTCCCAACCTCAGATGCGTTGACATCTGCATCTTTATGTCCTTGTCTTTCCTTCGCCAATTTAGCTAATATTGTCTTCGGATTGTAGCCTCTTAGTTCTCTCTTTAGTGTCTCCACTATTCTTGGGATTGTATTCTCTGTAGTTATAAGGTTTCTGGCCATATTGGTTAATCTTGTCTTTATTAATGTTATCGCTGTTTTCTCGTGTCCTATCGCTATTTTCTCAAGGAGTTCTAATGCATCTAAAAATGACTGCAGTTTACCTGCGCTTCCATCAAACTCGCTGGGTAACTCCTTGCTTGCGACATTTAAAAATTCGTTGATTGTAAAAGTTATACTTATTTCTTGCTCTGTGTCGCTATGTTCTTCCTTCTTTATAGGTTGTTGTTTCTTTATCACAGGTAAAGAAACTGGCTTTAAATCTTCTACATTTTGGGTATATTCTTCATCCGAAATTTCCATAATGTCATTATCGTTTAAAACTTTTCTATCTCCAGTGAGTCCTTGTATTTGCAATGATTCGGCCGTTTCAATGAAGGTATTTAAATCTTCTTATTTAATTTGTACTTCTCCATGATATATAAATTGTACTAAGTCTCTTAGTGCTTCGTAAGTCACGTTTGTCAAAATTACTATAGGATATTGACAGGGATTTGCCTTAAAAATTTCCTTAAAATATGGGCTACAAACTGAAAGAACCATTTTATGTGCATTTATGCATTTTCCTTGCACTGCAAGCGTTACATCTACAAAATCTTGACTCTCCCAAAATAAATTTATTCCTGAACTCATATTTTCGCGGAAATTGTTCCAACATAATGAAAATTTTTCTGACGCCATGGTCAATTGTTTTTAAAAAGTTCTTTTAAATTCTTTTCCTTCCTTATAAATGTAACAATAATTCTAAATATCCTAATTTATTGTTGCTAAATAGTAAAATAAAAAGTCATATCCGATTTCTTCGTCTATATTAATAATTGAAGAATTTGTCATTTAAGCAAATTCATGTCGTAATTTAATATTTATCGACTTATGTCACAGTGTATTTTCTTGGTCAAAGATAAATATTTTTAAAACTATACCGTAAGCAAATAAAATTATATGGCACATTTTTTCATTAAAAAATAGAATTTGATATATAAACAGTTATTTAGCGATAATTTAAAAATAAATTATATTCTGTACTACTTTTAAAAGCAATAAAAATTGTGTACTCAACATTTTGAACTTGAATTAGTTAAATTTTTATATTCAAATACTAAGTAATAATTTCTGTTAGACTGCATAATTTATATAAGGGATAAAAAATAAAATTTACTTACATAATATATTTCATATATGGTTTTTGTTAATTCACTTTTATCCATTTATCCATTTTTCTATTTATTGTCCATTATCATAAGCTGGGATGCTGTCGCGAGCTCCTGGCGGATTTGGTCCGGAATTTGGCGGGAATATTCTTAACTGCTGATGCATTTTCTATTTCAAAACTGGTACAATGGCTTCCATATATCATCTATTATGGTGATGGATACTTTACCCCATTTTTCCATTTAAATTTCCAGTATGTAGTTGCCATTTTTCATTTATTTCTTCGGATCAAAAGACTTCTAATTCAAAAGGTAGGATCGCCATGTAATAAATAATGCTTCACTTATGGTCTCGTATGGTACATTTATTTAAACACACTAGATACTCATGATTTGGCTTATTAGTTATCTAAGTACAATACTAGATAGTACTCAGCTGACGTTGACAATATTAACCTCGACCAGTCTCTTGATTCTTTATTCTTAACAATAATGATAATACTAATAATCCCGTGATTTCCAGCTATTTAACAGACGTGAGTTTGTTATCATAATGCGTTTGTTATTTGTTAATTGATACACGTTAATAATCTTTCGACTACATTGCAAATTTCACTAGGTCAGAGTGTGTCCTCGTTACAACGATATTTTCAATGCCGTAAACAAATAATATATTTTCGCAAATGTGTGTCACGTCATTAAAAAAATTACTTCGATCTGATGCTTGATTAAATCCCGTTACATTTTGTTGTCGCCCATTCTGTGGACGCGTCCACACCAGTGTAGTTGCGATGTCCTTCGTTATTCTGTGTTTAATGCTCATAATTTCTTATATTCTTTCATTTCTTACTCTGCCAAATTTTGTTTTTTCTGACATATGTTCTTTAGCGAATGTTCTGTATCTTGCGTCTTGTATACGTCTGATATGGGTTAGAACGCGTCTGCTATATGTTCGATCGCGTTAGATATCTGTTACAGTTCGTTAGGGTGTCCGTACGTTACATGTTTTTTTGTCCGAAGGTGAAAATTGCTAAACATCGATAGATTAACTGTGAATTATTTTCTAGTTATTCTGATGCGATATACCCATCGTATGTCCTTTGAGAATATCACGTTTTTTCTATATTCTATTACCTATTCCGGTATTTCGAGTATTACGAGTATAGTGTGGTAGACTGCAACAAGTGCTGAATAAAGCACGATATGTTGTTTATATGTATATTTCGATTTTATTATGGATATCTAAACATTACATTATAATTCATTATTCCATGATTAACACATTTAGATTTACCAAACAACCGTTCCGATTCTTTGTTGGAGCAAAATGCTGTGAATTGGTTATTTTTCTTTACATGTTCTATAAGTTTGCATGCGTATTTTTTTTTTCGATGATGAGGTAATGTATATACGTAATCTAATACTCTTGGTACATCATGCTGTCCGAGCGGATCAAACGCGCACCTTGATAATAGAACAAACGATACTGGTTCTCCGCTGATATAAAAGATATCAGCGCAGGTAACTTCTGTGTTTGTCATCCATTGATCAATAAGTATGTCATCTAAATTTAAGCGTTTTATTTTTCTGACTGCGTTCGGACCTCTGAACAACTTGATTTTATCCATCTTACTTCTTAGAAGGCTTGATACATACTGAATTTTATTCAATTCAAATCATGTAACCTCTATCAGGTCGACTTTTATCCCACACGACTGCACGCCTCGGGGTGGAATCTCTTTGGTCATGACTTTCATTCTCATTGTGCCGAGGGGCGTTTACATGTAACCATTCAGGCGTTTACTTAGCGTTCCTATATCATCATTGGTCGATATATGTTGGGGCGTGGTGCATGAGGGTAAGTATTGGTTAGGGCGTGGGGATGTGAGAATACGTAACACCACGGTTCGGGGGTATTTACATGTCACCATTAGGCGTTTACATCTCGCCATTCAGACGTTTACTTGTGGATGTTCCTATACCACCATTGGTCGAAGTACGTTCCAAGGGGGGATCCCTATGTCACCATTGGTCGAGGATATGTTCTAACATCACGAGTAGGGGTGTTTCTGTGTCGCCATTGGTCAAGTGGCGTGGGCATGAGGATACGTATTAGACGAGGCGTGGGGATATGTGACTCTATTTTGTAATCTCCATAAAAATGTTACGCATATAGCTATGTATAGTATATTGGAGACCTATGTATAGTAGTGATCGTTCAGATAAGATTTATGTTGAGCAGTGATCAAGCAGATGATATCTATATTAAGTAAGATGTGTTTTTATTATGTAGCCATACCTCTTTATAAAGAGCAGAGAAGATTATATAGTGAATGATTGTTGGTTTGGTCATATTTTAAGAATGGTGTACATTCCTATTCGTTTCATTTCCGGGCAATAGCCTATGGTGTACGTTATTCCTATTTCAATAACATGAATTGTTTCGAGATAGATAGAGAGAGAGGTTTTTTTTCAATGATGTCTGTTTTTATATATTCATTATACCGTCCTCGTTTATTTAACGCTTTTATCGTTAAAATCAAACAACTATCACAGAACATTCTAAATTATGTTATGGTCGTAGATAAAATATAGTATGCAGCTCGTAACGGTTAGTTATTGGATTAAATAACATATTATATACGTCCCACACTGTTAACATATCACAAGCTTTAAATTAACATCGGGATATAATACCGTTGTTGGCAATACCCCCGCTTACCCCTCCCCATTTACAACGACCCCTTTGTACGTCACGATCCGCCGAGCCAACGCACCCTTTTTCCAACAACCCCTGTTACACTTTAAAAGAATTGACGCTATTTTCAAGTTTGAACGATACGAAAAGAAGAAGAATTGACGCTATTTCCACGTTTGGACGATTTTTCACAAAAGAAGAAGAATTGACGCTATTTTCATGTATCGACGACACTTCGAGTACTCCAGTCCCCCAGCCCCTCTCGCCCCCTCGCCCTAACACCCCCACCCCGTAGCCAAAACAGTATTACCCATAGCTGCTCGAAACCCGTTGCGCGTACGGTTCCAACCGCCACGGCTGCTCATCGGCTCCAACGTCAGTGAGCATGACGTCACTCGAGTACCTGAGCAGGTGCAAACATCAAAGAACGCCGGCAAACATCAAAGGACGCCGCTTTTTCCCATGCCCAAGCGACCCATACTCTACTAATATGAGATCAAAGATGACCGGCGACCAAGCTTTAATGAATTTATGTCAAATTACGCAGGGAGAAAGAGTGCTAGATTCGGCGTGACCACAGAAGTTCAGCAGGATCTTTTTAGTGTTCCGCGAAACGTCTCTCTAGCCCACTGTGTTGTCCAAGATCCTGAGATTACTAAAGGAATTTCATCTGTATTCTATAGGAAGTTCGGTCGTTTGGACGAGTTAAAAAACCAGCAGCCTAAAGTTGGAAGAGTACTGAGATTAGAAGATGGTTCCCCATCTTTGCTGTATATGGTGACCAGGAAGTCGTATACAGACAGGGCAAGCTACGAGGATATATGGCGTTCTCTAACTAATTTGAAGAAAATCGTGTGCAATTATGACATTAAGAATTTGGCCTTACCCAAGATAGGCCATGCACTAGATAATCTGGACTGGAAGATTGTCAGAAGCATGCTTGAAGTAATCTTCCGAGAAACCGGCGTACGAATTACTGTGTGTTGCATTAACCCGATGAGATCGTATCCTTCAAAGTCAGTAGACTCTTATTTCTTTCTAAGGGGTTCATGCAGAGCTGGAGAGCTCTGTAGATTCCGCCATCCTGAGCCTACATCTGGAGTTACTGATCAAGACGCTCAGATCTAAGAGGGGAGCAGTGTAACGAAATAGCCCATCTCCGATGCGTCATAATTCTTAGAAGTAATGTTAGAGAACACAAGAATTGGCATTTCAATACCGCCCGTCTTCATGCGCTTTCGATGAGACGAATTAGAGGTAGGACTACGCCAGAATATTTTCGAACAATCGAACAACTTTATTACATATATGTAACGATGTTATGAGTGAGTTAGTTGATAAGAGAGTACCGAACTGTAAACTATAAATAAATATATTTATATAAATTCGAACCGCTCGTTTTATTTAATCTCGCTACAATAGCTTCTTCGGGAAAAACTCTAAAAAAACAAAAATTTAAAAAACTGACGTACACTTAGATTTACAATACTTACTGAAATTAAAAGATTACACACATAAATAAAATTGAACAATAAAATAACATTATTGCTGATGTATATATACATCCATTAAAATGCATGTTAAAATTTAAATATTTTTGAGCACGTTCGTTAACAATAAATAAGATGGAACAAGTAAAAGTTATTTCAAAATACAAAACAAACAATGTAAGGAAACATTAGAGGAATATTATTTCTTTAATTAATCAATAAGTCTAGTTAGTATGATTAATCATTAAGGTAAGTTTAGTTTTAAATTTTGTTCAATATATTGCAATATATTATGTTGCTTAATTGCCCCGTGTCTGTTTTATAATTTAAAGTTTGTTGATTTTTGTTAATGTGGTACATCTTCAAAAATAACCTACTTTTGTAACTTTCAGTCTGTGCCAAAATACGAGCATTGTTGTAGTCTAACAGATGACCGGTGTTTTTATAGTGCTCGACTACTGCACAAGTATTTTTTTCTAAGCGGCAATCATTTTATGCTGTGTGGTAAGTTGTTTTAGCCACTGCGATGTATGGCCAATGTAGTTTTTTTTCACATCCTACACACGGTATTTCATATATAATATTACTCCTTTATAAGGTTGGTACTCAGTCTTTAATTTTAGAAAAAAAGTTGTTTGCTATTTATGGTATTGTATTTAGATATATTAATATTGGAAACATTTTTAAATATGGATATGAGAGACTGAGTTAGACTGATTATATTAAAGATTCTATTTGGCAAGAAGTTCACCCTGGATCTTGCAGTAGTTTGTTCCCTCTTTAATTTGTATCGATGGCCTCTTAATCTTTCGTCTTGATTCAAAGTGAATATGGTGCTTAGGTTCCCAAAATTATGTTTTAAAATACGGAAGGACATAATTAGATCACCTCGAAGACGTCGCTGCTCGAATGTCGTAATATGAGCAATGGATAACCTATCATCATCGTTAGGTCTTACACGGCCGAATGCCAGTCTTGTGGCTTTACGCTGAACATTTTCAAGTTGGATCTTATCGCGAATGAGATGTGGATTCCACACCGGTCCGGCAAACTCAAGAATAGGTCTAACGTATATTGAGTAACGTTTACTCAATTTACTCAAATTTACAGAACTTAGAAATATACGTGTAAAACATTTTCGGATCAAAAACAGTTTCGAGTTTGCATGTTTACACATCGACACTATGTGATCAGACCAATTTTTGTCACTATTAATTATCACTTCGAGATCATTGTGGGAGGTTACCGAGTTTAAGGGATGTCCATTAATAAAGTACGGCAGTGATGGGTTGTTTTTGCCGATATGTAAAACAACGCATTTTTCAATGTTAAGCGGAAGTAACCATTCTGAGGACCATTTGAATATTGCGTCAAGATCTTGTTGAAGAACATGTTGGTTAATAGTTGGATTCATATATAAATTCGTTGGATTCGTGTCATCAGCGTAAATGGAAACCTTACTCGATACGATGAGCGAAAGATCACTAGTGTAGACACAAAATAGTAGCGGTCCAAGTACTGATCCTTGTGGGACTCCACTCTCGACTGGCTTATCTAATGAGTGGTCTTCCCCAACATGAACCCTGAAGTATCTGTCGGATAGAAAATCTTCAATCGAAATGTTCAACTTTCTGCGGATACCATAGTGATCGAATTTAGCTAGTAATCGACGTTTTGGAACTCGGTCAAAAGCTTTGGAGAACTCTAAGTAGACTACATCGACAGGATTCCGATTGTTTAAAAATAATGACCAATCATTTACACAATGAAGTAAGTTTGTGATCGTTGAACGACCTTTGATAAAGCCATGCTGTTGGTCAGGGATCTTCTTGAAGAAGAAACTCAGATATAGCTTCCGAAATAATCGATCCATGACCTTGCCGACAATAGGAACTAGGCTGACTGGACGATAATTATTGCAATCAAGTTTATTTCCTTTCTTGAATATAGGAGTAACCGAAGCCAATTTCCAGGACGAGGGGAAAGAACCTTGATTAAAAGAAGCATTAATTATAAGAGACATAGGGATGGCTACGGATTCTGCACATTGTTTGAGGAAAAAAGAGGTGAGTCCGTCTAATCCAGGTAATGAATTATTTCGTAGTTTCCTTAAATGATGTCAAGAGTTTTAGACAAACGTGGGCACATTATTTAAGGAATAGTATCGTTAGGTTCATTTGTAAAAACCTGAGAAAAGAACAACGATAAACATTCCGAAGATTCGTTATTCGAAGAACATAAAGAGTCGTCAGCTTTTGAAGTAACGGTATGGAGACTTTAGAAGATAAAGATGTACGAATATACCGATAAACTTTTTTACTATTACCACTTGCAATCATATATTCTTTAAATTCTGTTCTTAACTTTAGCACAGATTATTTGACTCGATTAGAAAAATTATGGTGGCGAGAAAATCATCAAGGGAACCAGTAAGTTTATATCTTTGCCAAAGCTTTCGCTTGTGTCGAATTAAATGGGTAGCTGAGAGGTTCATCCGAGGTTTAAGTCGATCTCTGTATAGCTGCCGTTCGGTTTTATGATCAGAAATTGTTGTAGTAGCAGTATGAAGAAAAGAGTCCCACATTGACGATGGATCAGAGTGATTAGGAAAAATAGATTTCCAGTTTAACTGGGATAAAACTAAATTTACATTAAATAAATCAATAGTGGCATACGTTACGAAATTATTTTTGCAAGGCGGTGTTAAACTAAATTGAATGTGAGCAGTAATAAGCGAGTGGTCAAAAAGACCCAAAGGAGAGGACACTTTAAGTGTAGAAATTAGTTGATCGTTATTTGTGAAAAATAAGTCTAAAATTAAAGGATTATTGTTGGCTCTAAATCTTGTAGGTTTAGTTATCAGTTGTAATAAATTTGAGTTCATGACAAAGTTTTTAAACAAATTTTGGGAAGGTTCGGCCCTGACAGCGATCAAATCTACAACGTTATCAGCTGTCCCGAAATATAGTCATTTTAAATTGTAAAAACAAATCATAATTTAATATTTTATACCTCTACGACAAATTTAAGTGCATTAGTTAGTGCTGACAATATTATCTCAAGTGAGTTTCAAAAAACACTGTTGATGTTCTTCTTCATTCTTATAAATATATCGAAATAAATGGATGTCAAGTCGAAGTAAGAAGATTAATTTCTCCAGCCCAGAGACTTCTAATATCTAATGCATGTCCTACAATCCCGAACGAAATAATTGAACAAGAATTACAAAAACTTGGTATTCACACTGTATCTAAAATGACTTTTCTTCGAGTAGGTATGTCTGCAAGTGAGTACAGTCATGCTCTGAGCTTTAGAAGGCAATCATTCATTACACTTCTGGAAAATATGTCTATTCCTGACTCTTTTACCATAACTCATGATAATACTTCCTACCGAGTATTTCTCTTCATAGACGCATTCAGTTGCTCCAAATGTAAAACCATTGGTCATCAAGAATCAGAATGCGCTAACATTTTAAACCAAACTAATTCAACTACCCTCTTCGATTCAACTCAAACCACATCACCATTATCTAAACATCATCAACCTAATGATACCCCTTCAACTCCCCTCTCAAATTCAACTCTAACCACATCGTCATTATCTAAACCTAATGAACCTAATGATAAAATATATCAATCTACGGAAACCGACCTCATCCAAAACATATCTAAAGATAATCCAAACACTTCGTCTTCTTCTTCCAAAACAACATCACCAACTGTAAATAGCACTGAAAATACTACGGAAACCGACATCATCCTAAACATATCTAAAGATAATCCAAACACGTCGTCTTCTTCTTCCAAAACAACAGCACCAGCTGTAAATAACACTGAAAATACTACGACACCAAAAACATCAATAACCTTAAATAAGGCAGTCAATTCTAAACAGCTAAAAAGACATAGCATATCATCTCCTGAAATTAACGATGACAACCCAAAAACCGACTCATCCGTTTTTAATACCCCTAAACAAAATAAATCAAAAAAGAAACCCAAACCTTCTTCCAAAACCCCCCGCGAAGATGTCATTCACTCCCTAGAATCCATCAAAGACAAAATCGAAAATAGATCACCTCCATTTATACTAAATTTTAATGAAATATGTGATTTTATGGAAAATGTTTTAAACTCTCATAACCCTGAATTAACTTCTAAAGATTACTCCAATGAACCAGAGGAACTAATTCAAATCCTTAATTTTGTTTATTGTTACACCCAAAATTCTAGGTTAAGAAATAATATCACCCGACTAAAGAAAAAAATAAACCCTAACCCTTCTTCAGCTGACGAAACTGAAGAATCGTCACTAGTTGAAGAATAATTAAGGGATGACTAATTCATTTATAGTGCAATGGAACATAAATGGGTTTTATACCCATTATGAACAGTTAAAACTACTAATCGGCGAGCTTTTCCCTTTAATTCTTTATCTTCAAGAAACCCACTTTAAACAAAATAACATAAATTTAAAAAATTTTCAATGTTTTAAAAAAAATCGAATAGCTCAACAAGCTAGTGGTGGAGTAGCTATTTTCACCAGAATTGATTTGGAAGCTAAACCGATCGCGCTAAGTACTAATCTTGAAGCTGTAGCAGTCTCTATTACCTATCATAAAAAGATTAACATATGTAACATTTATTTACCACACCCTAGTAATCTAGATATGCACGAATTAAATAATTTTATAGACCAAATGCCACATCCTAAATTAATTTTAGGAGATATGAACTGCCACCACCCGGCATGGGGAAGTCACAAAACTGATAAATACGGTAACTTATTGAAAAACCTAATTGATTGTTCTGATTTATTGTTACTTAATACAGGGAATCCAACTAGATTTAATTCTTATTACGGTTCATTTTCCACCATTGATATATCCTTATGCAGTCAATCACTCTCAACTACATTGTCATGAAACACTTTGAACTCATTATATAATAGTGACCACTTTCCAATTTCTATAACATCAGATCACATTCATCCCCCTTGATTTCCCAATATATCAGTCCTGGAAATTAAAAAATGCAAATTGGGCATCCTATCAATCCTATATCAATAATAAACTTGAAAACTTCCATTTAAGCAATGATATAAACTATGATATCACCTCTTTAAATAATATTATTATAGAAGCAGCTTTAGAAATTATAGGAAAGACAAAACCCTGTAAAAGCAACCCGTACCTTGGTGGAATAGTGAAATTGCAAAAGCACTCTCATCTTGTAAACATGCCTTTAATAAACTTAAAAAACATAATACAGACCAAAACTTACTTAATTTTAAAAAACTCAGAGCTGAATCAAGATATCTTATGAAAAAAAGCAAAAAAGATACTTGGAAAGACTACGTATCGTCCATAAATTCGGAAACTTAAAGGTACCAACTCCTTTAGGCATATCAATGCACTAACATATAATAATGAGATCATCACCTGTAAAAAAGCTATTGGTGAAACTTTAGCCGAAGTTTACCAAGAAAATTCTAGCGACCAAAATATAACGCCGCAATTATTATTTCATAAACAAAATATAGAATCAGTTGAAATCGTTGATAAGGAATCTGGTGATCCATTAAATGCTACCATAACTCTTCAAGAACTAGAATACTCTATTGTAAACTCCAAAAATACATCCCCAGGACATGATGATATTCCACCAATATTCATAAAACACCTACCTTTCAGAGCAAAAATAATATTGTTAGATTTATTCAATACCTGTTTTTTAAATCATAAATTCCCAAAACCCTGGTCTCAGTCAACAACTATTCCCATTATTAATCCCAATAAGCCCGAAGATATACCCTCATCGTACCGTCCTATTTCTCTCACATGCAGCATGTGCAAAATACTGGAAAAAATTCTAAATCTCCGTCTAACATGGCATTTAGAAACAAAAGATCTCCTTATCCCATTTCAGAGTGGTTTTCGCAAGGGACGGTCTACATTAGATAATCATATTTCACTGCAAATCTCAATCAATGAAGCCTTTGCAAACAATCAGAAGTTGATTGCAATATTCTTTGACATAACCCAGGCTTTTGATAGGACATGGGAACACTCTATATTAGCAACACTTAATAATTATGGAATTCAAGGTAACATGCTTGCTTTTATAAAAAAATTCTTAAGTAATCGTTCTATACAAGTTAGAATAAATGGAATCATAAGTTCTCCAAAAATGCTAGATAATGGAATCCCTCAAGGATCCATTTTAAGTCCAGCCCTATTTTTAGTGGCTTTTAATAGCATCATAAATGTAATGAGAGCTCCTATTAAAGCTAGCATTTACGCGGATGATATTGTTATTTACACCAAATCTAATAACCTAGTTTCAGCAACAAATATATTACAACTTATGTTAAATCGACTTTAAAATTGGCCATTACAAACCGGATTCAATTTTTCTGCAGAAAAAACTCAATACGTAATGTTTAGTAAAAATAACACTCACCATACAATTAATTTAAGATTAAATGATTTACCTATAAAACAGTCAACAGAAGTAAATTTTTTAGGCCTAACTTTCGATAAAAAATTAAATTGGAATGTGCATATTAATAAATTACAACTAGCATGCCAAAACCGGTTAAACATACTTAAAATATTATCTAATAAATTTTGGGGTGCCGACTGTAAAACATTAATTAACCTATAAAATCACTTATTAGAAGTAAATTAGATTACGGTTGCATATCTTACGGTGCTGCAAGCAAAATTGCTTTAAAAAAACTAAATAGCATACAATCTACAGCTTTGAGATTAGCACTGGGTACCTTCAGAACTAGTCCTATTAGTAGCTTACAAGTTTTAGCGAGAGAACCACCTCTATATATTAGACGCCAACAATTATCCCTAAAGTATATAGGGAAAATATCAGCACAGAAACAACATCCAGTATTCTCCCAAATTTGCCATCCGAATATTGGTTCTAGAAAACCAACTAAAAATAGTACTCCCCTTATAAAACGAATGAAATCTTCTAACTTTGATATAGATAAGCTAAATCGATCTCTACAAGTCAGTGTAAATTTTCCTCCATGGATAATCCAACCACTTACCATTGATTTAACCCTCACAAAATACCCCAAATCAACTACAAATCCGATTTTCATTAAACACAATTTTCAGTGATGCCTTTAAAGCTCATGACGGACATGCTGCTGCATACTACTGTAAATACACTACTCACACTATATCCATACCTACATCCATCCATCCAATAGAAGGGATCAAGTAATAATTAACCGACTAAGAATTAGACACACTGCACTGACCCATAGATTCTTAATCAACAAAGAACCTTCTCCAACCTGCAGAAACTGTTCTCTCCCATTGACGGTGAAGCATATTCTGATGGACTGCCAGTACCACGAAGAAACAAGAAGAAAATATGGAATCTCAGATGACATCAAAACCACTTTTACCATAAACACTGACCATGTAATAAATTATTTAAAATATTTACGTTTATATACATCTATTTAATGTAAATAAAATGAACTTTTGTGTACGTTACTCCACTAATAACCCTTCGTGGTTGATGTGGATTATATGTTTTTTCTAAATAAAAAAAAAATTGGGAATTGATAATATTAGTTTTGGAAATAATGGGCCAGCTTATGTCTGGAAAATTGAAATCTCCAACAACAATAAGATTTTCAAGGGATGATAATTCCTCAAGTTTGTTAATAAGCATATTGTCCTGAGTAAGTACTGTATCCAGAGGTCGGTATAAGCAAACTATACTAAATATGAAAGAGTTTTTAGTAATAAGTCAGTGGATAATTTCTATACCGGGTACGTCTATTATTTTATTACTGATGGAAAAAGTATTAATAATTTCATTTGCTAAATAGATGCATACTCCTCCCCCACAACGAGCACCTCTATCTCTACAAAATATAGTAAAATTATCAATGTTTATAATAGCATCGGGAATAGAAGAATTAAGCCACGTTTCTGTTAGGAGAATAATGTGAGGTTTTAAAAGGTGAACAGTATACATAAGAAGCCAATCCGTAAATTTTGGTGCAGAATTTTTGTATAATATGTCCAGATTCTTTTGTAACAAATTATCATGAACAATGGAAATTACCCTGTTTTTCATACCCAATACTGTATTATACTTTTGACGAGTGGTGTGGTTTGAAAAGTAATTCATATACCTGCCCGATGCTGTTGGCTTTTGGTACCAATCCAATGTCAGAATATTGTCATTTGATCTTATTACCTTTGTGTCTAAAAATGGTATACTAAGATCTGTCTCGGTTTCAGTTGTGAACTGAAGATGATGAAAGATTAAATGAATTAAAAATTTTTAATGTGGTATTGATGTGATAAGATGGAACTGCACATATGATCTCATCGACATATTTATATATAAATGGTAATTCAAAAGGTAATTGTGTGGTCACATTGTCTAAGACATGATCAGTTACAATAATAGCAAAGATAAGACTAATCGGGGAACCTATAGGCGTTTCAAAAATTTGGGAGTAAAATTTTTCATTGAAACTGAAATAAGTGTTATTAAAAATGAACCTGAGAATTAGTTAAAAATTACCTTTAGATAGTGTCGTGTAGTCTTTTATACGGTTCCAATTTGATTCTATAATGTATGTGACCATATTTAGTGGAATGTTTGTAAATACGGTCACGGACATTATAGAATCAAATTGGAACCTTATAAAAGACTACATGACACTATCTAAAGGTAATTGTTTACTAATTCTCAGGTTCATTTTTAATAACACTTATTTCAGTTTCAATGAAAAATTTTATTCCCAAATTTTTGGAACACCTATGGGTTCCCCGATTAGTCCTATCCTTGCTTCTATTGTAACTGATCATCTCTTAGACAATGTGATCACACAATTACCTTAGCTTAATAGGAATATTTTGAAACGGAATGGGTACCGTTGTTTTAAAGTTTCAACAACTCAAGAGTTATTAGCCGAGGACAATTTCAAACGCATGGAATTTTGTGAACTGATGATGAATAAACAAAATAATAATGAACATTTTTTAAAAATCATTTTGTTTACCGATGAATCGTTATTTTCGTAAAATCGAAAACATAATCCTTCTATCGTATGATATTGGTCTCAGCATAATAAGCACTTGAGTATTCCAGTACGAACACAATCTCCCCAAAAACTTAATGATTTTGACAGGTATTTTAGGGAACTACATCGTCGGTCCATTTTTTATTGATGGTAATTTAACAGGAAATGAATATTTAGAATTGTTGCAAAATCAAAGTATTCCAGCAGTTCAATTGCTTCCTGTCAATTTTGAGGATATTTGGTTTCAGCAAGACGGCTGTCCTGCTCACAATACACGAGCAGTTCAAAATTATTTAGAAACCATTTTTGGAAATAAATAAATTTCTTCTCGTGGTACGATCAAGTGGCCTTCCAGATCACCAGACTTATCCCCAAATGATTATTTTCTTTGAGGATATTTAAAAGCAAGTGTTTATCGACACGATTTTAAGAGAGTCCAAAATTTAGAGGAATTGAGGGACAAAATAATTCATCTTTGTGAAAGCATTAAACCGGAACTGCTCAGAGATATGAGAGTATCTTTGTACAGATTTGATTTTTGCTCTGCAGAAAGAGGCGGAATATTTGAACCTCAATTACGTTGGATTTTTTTTTAATATTAATATTATGTTATTTTTGGAATTCGTTTTTATTTTAATTTTTAGATGTAGGTTTTTGGCGAATTGGCATGTAGGTACCCCACCTATGTTTCGTTTTTATTATACGATAATTATTGTTTGCGTTTGGTAACGTGCCCACGTGCGCAGCAGTCGAAAAGTATCGACTGGAGAGGGAGTCCAGTCGAACAAATGAAATAATTAAAAGAATCGTGACGTTTTATTGATACTTACACTGGGTAATTGCAAATCAGATAATCATTGTATAGTTATAAAATTACTATATTCCGCAAAATTAATTCCAAGTATATATATATATATATATATATATATATATATATATATATATATATATATATATATATATATATATATATATATATATATGTATATTATATATATACTATATATATATATATATATATATATATATATATATATATATATATATTAAATAACCAAATATATGGCCTAGGAGGACAAATTCGTTAAACTTCCCGTGCTCGAATCGGTATCAATAAAGTGTTATGATCATTTCGGCCTAGCCCAGCCTCATCAGACACTTTGGGCTGATACAAATTCAAACTCGGAAAGTCCAACGAATGTCTTCCAAAACTTCACTACAACAGTAGTTAGCTTACAAAGGCGCCACCTGCTTTGGCGGCCGTGAACGAAAGCGATAGCGGCTTTCGCTAAAAGATTTTGTCTTTTACACACATATATATATATATATATATATATATATATATATATATATATATATATATATATATATATATATATATATATATTCTCCTCCTTCCTTGGGATTGAATTCCGTCCTCGGAATTTCGAGAAGTTCTTGAAGGGCTGCTACTTGGTGTTGTGGCATTTTGGGTCCAAATAACAGTCTGTATAACAAATGAAACCAAAGTGACATTTTTCTGGAATCCAAAGAATGACGTTCCCACTTCTTTTTGTTTTTGGGGTAAAAATTCAATAGGTATTTCCCTTTTGTTGTTTCTCAAAGTGCCAATTGTAGTTATTTTATTTTCCAAAAGGGAAATAGCTAAATGATAACTGGTATACCAATTATCGGTTGTCAAATTGCGATTTGAACCTTTTATATAATCAGTAAGCCTATCTACAATATCACTGGGAGAGTTTGATACAGCATAAGACCCCTCAGGTTGCCGTCCACAATAATAAACCTCTAAATTTCCAACAAAGTAAGTTTGTGCATCGCCCAAAATAAACAGCTTGGTACCGTATTTTGCTGGTTTATTTGGTAAATACTGGATGAAACTACAACGTCCTCTGAATGCCTCTAGTTTTTCGTCTATTGTAACAAATTAACCAAGATTATAGGAATTTTTACAGTTACTAACAAATGCGTCCAATATTTTTCTAATTGGTGCAAGTTTGTCATATATTTTCGTTCATGTCTTATGGTTTTGTCATCAAAGAACATTGAACGTACGACAAAATAAAAATCTTTTGTAACTCATTACAGCTCTAAGAATTTCTATACCTGTTCCATCAGATGTCCAAAGTGCAAGTGCGTTAGTATGGTTAGCCTTTTTAGTGCCTAGGAGGTAAAGCACTCCCAGTAACGCCATTATTTTACTTTTTGAAGTATGTTTCATATCTCGTTCTCTTTTATATTGAACAGATTCTTTTTTATTATCAATGTACAAATTAGTAAATTGTACGATGTTCTCTAATATATCAGAATCTATAATTTTTTCAAAAGCTGAAAGTTCTGAGGTCACTTTTGAAGCCACTGCCTTTGGTCCTGGAAGTATTTTGATAATATTTTTCTTTTTAATTTTTGATTGCGACGACAGCGGAGTCTTACGCCATGCAGTTTTTTATCTTTACCTTGAAAAAATTCGAAAGCAGTCGTACTTACTGCAGTATTATCCTCGAAGTTACTGGCTCTGTCGTGGTCATTCTGTTCTTGTTCAGATTCAGAATTGTGGTCATCATGGTGTATTATTTCTTCATCTGTCTCAGATTCATCGGAATATTCTATTTCACTAGTTTCTGTTTATGGGTCTTCATTAAGAATTTTATATAACTCAGCCTCAGTTAAAAACTTCTTTCTAGCCCTGCAAAAATAAAAAAAGTAACACACAAATAATATAACAATGCAACTAAATTCTTACATGATATTCTCTTAGCGTAGCCGTTATATTCCTTCTCAATTATGTTACAATATCCTGTTCAACCTAAAATTAAGTAAAACTAAAGTTAATTTGACTTTAATTTCGAATTACAACTTTTTATAAAGTAAAATAATTAATGGATAAAATACTTACACTAGAAGGCGCGCCGTGTATTATGTACAAAAAACCGTCACACTCTCGTATTTCTAAGAATTTTCACAAAACTCAGCTGCAACAAAAAATATTACCCAACTATTCGAACGACAGATCTCTACTGGACGAATAGACGCGACGATATCGCCAGATTGACGACACTTCTATTTTTAGACGACTTTTTCTATTGGACGTGTACAAAATACACGGGCGCGCCCGCTCGAGGGTTAAGTTTATCTACGTTTCACTGATTATGCTAAAATATTTGACTGTGTCAAGTATAGTACCGTATTGAATATTTTGGAAAAAAAAGGTTTGGCTGTTAACACCTAAAAATTATTCAGTATCTGTACCAACATCAAAGCCACAGAACAGTTTGAAAATTGCAAAATAAAAGAGTTGTTCCAACATATCAGGTCACCTAGATCTCGATTACATAGAAATAGTTCCCCCAAATCTCAATCCTTTTGATACCGTAGGTGTGCAAGATCAGTGATGTTTTAGACAAGAGTATAACACAGTAAGAAAATTGCATATTGGGGAAAGTCCAGGTACTTACAAATGAAACGTTGAACATTAGAAAAAATTAGAGCATATATATATATATATATATATATATATATATATATATATATATATATATATATATATATATAAGAAAATGGAAAATAATTGTAACTAAAGTCCACTAAAATACGTTAAAAGACAAAGAAAACGCTACAAAAAATCCTCTTTACAGGATGACGCTTCAACATCTGCAAGCACTGGTCAAAATCCAGAAGATACCCAATTATAGTTACTATACAGAATCAATAGGAGATTCAAAAATCATAACTCATTTCCACAAACATATACTACATATTGACATAGAAAAACTTCAACAAACACTATCCAACAGTAGCGACAACTTTAACAACGTCTTACCAAATATACCAACGATACAACTTCTAAAAAACCAATTTACACACCTACTAAAAGAAGCAGAAGATAACTTACATAAAATCACACGATAAAGAATACAAAAACGAGGTCTTTTCAAATTCTTAGGTACGACTATCAAATACATTACCGGCAATCCTAACGACTCAGACTTCGAACTCCTCAAATCCCATCTCGCTGCAGTCGAGCTTAAACAAAACGAAATAATAAAAAAGTATAACAATCAAATCTCTTATGGTGAAAGCTTTAATACCAGATTCGACATACTTCTTAAAAAGTTAAATGGTAACAATGCCCTATTATTAAATGAATTAGATCACGTTTCCAAACAATTAGCCATAATCAATGAAATTTTAGAAATAAATGAATAAAATGAAAAGCATAAATGAATACATCAAAAAACTAATAAGAACAATAACAATCTCTCAATCCAATATTCCTAATATCGAACTTTTTACCCTACATGAGATACTAAATCTTCCAAATACACTTCTCGCAATTTATCCTCGAGACGCTCTAATACTTAATGAAGAACACCCCTATGAACTCTTAGAAGCCTCACACTCAGTAATATGTACAACTCAGACAAGTATTCTTATAATCCTAAAAATTCCTATTCTCCACGTCCACTCTTACCCAACTTCCAAAATATATTCGATACCCAACAACGAACAAGCAATGATAATCCCACCTGCAAAGTACTACGCAAATAACACATGGTACGAAAAGTGCACGCCAAAATCTAACATCATCATTTGCCAAAATAGAGTTTATTCAAAATGCCAAATCCCAGACGTACAAGGATGCCTAACTGCATATGTTACAGAAAACTTCATCATAGAGACTGACCACGTCGTTCTATAGGATCAGCAGAACCCCTTAAAATTGGCGAAATCACTGTCAACCAGTCCAGCGTGATTTCCACGGATGAAACATTATACATCATGGGACAAAAGATAAACCCACAGACCATCCAAGAACTACAAATGCAAAATATCATACAAGTGAAACTTCACCTGAAACATTCGCTTATATTGGAAAAATTGGAAATTCCAAGAACCCATCACCGACTCGAGCCCATCATTTATGCTTTGTATTTCTAAAATTTCATTGATTATGGCTAATTGTTTGGAAACGTGATCTAATTCATTTAATAATAGGGCATTGTTACCATTTAACTTTTTAAGAAGTATGTCGAATCTGGTATTAAAGGTTTCACCATAAGAGATTTGATTGTTATACTTTTTTATTATTTCGTTTTGTTTAAGCTCGACTGCAGCGAGATGGGATTTGAGGAGTTCGAAGTCTGAGTCGTTAGGATTGCCGGTAGTGTATTTGATAGTCGTACCTAAGAAGTTGAAAAGACCTCGTTTTTGTATTCTTTTTCGTGTGATTTTATGTAAGTTATCTTCTGCTTCTCTTAGTAGGTGTGTAAATTGGTTTTTTAGAAGTTGTATCGTGGGTATATTTGGTAAGACGTTGTTGAAGTTGTCGCTACTGTTGGATAGTGTTTGTTGGAGTTTGTCTAAGTCAATATGTAGTATGTGTTTGTGGAAATGAGTTATGATTTTTGAATCTCCTATTGATTCCGTATAGTAACTATTATTGGGTATCTCCTGGATTTTGACCAGTGCTTGCAGATGTTGAAGGGCCATCCTGTAAAGAGGATTTTTTGTAGCGTTTTCTTTGTCTTTTAACGTATTTTAGTGGACTTTAGTTACAATTATTTTCCATTTTTTTATATATATGCTCTAATTTTCTCTAATGTTCAAAGTTTCATTTGTAAGTACCTCCACTTTCCCCAATATGCAATTTTCTTAGTGTGTTATACTCTTGTCTAAAACATCACTGATCTTGCACACCTACGGTATCAAAAGGATTGAGATTTGGGGGATCTATTTCTATGTAATCGAGATCTAGGTGACCTGATATGTTGGAGCAACTCTTTTGTTTTGCAATTTTCAAACTGTTCTGTGGCTTTGATGTTGGTACAGATACTGAATAATTTTTAGGTGTTGACAGCCCAAACCTTTTTTTCCAAAATATTCAATACGGTACTATACTTGACACAGTCAAATATTTTAGCATAATCAGTGAAACGTAGATCAACTTAACCCTCGAGCGGGCGCGCCCGTGTATTTTGTACACGTCCAATAGAAAAAGTCGTCTAAAAATAGAAGTGTCGTCAATCTGGCGATATCGTCGCGTCTATTCGTCCAGTAGAGAATATCATGTAAGAATTTAGTTGCATTGTTATATTATTTGTGTGTTACTTTTTATATTTTTGCAGGGCTAGAAAGAAGTTTTTAACTGAGGCTGAGTTATATAAAATTCTTAATAAAGACCCAGAAACAGAAACTAGTGAAATAGAATATACCGATGAATCTGAGACAGATGAAGAAATAATACACCATGATGACCACAATTCTGAGTCTGAACAAGAACAGAATGACCACGACAGAGCCAGTAACTTCGAGGATAATACTGCAGTAAGTACGACTGCTTTCGAATATTTCCAAGGTAAAGATAAAAAAAACTGCATGGCGTAAGACTCCGCTGTCGTCGCAATCAAAAATTAAAAAGAAAAATATTATCAAAATACTTCCAGGACCAAAGGCAGTGGCTTCAAAAGTGACCTCAGAACTTTCAGCTTTTGAAAAAATTATAGATTATGATATATTAGAGAACATCGTACAATTTACTAATTTGTACATTGATAGTAAAAAAGAATCTGTTCAATATAAAAGAGAACGAGATATGAAACATACTTCAAAAAGTGAAATAATGGCGTTACTGGGAGTGCTTTACCTCCTAGGCACTAAAAAGGCTAACCATACTAACGCACTTGAACTTTGGACATCTGATGGAACAGGTATGGGAATTCTTAGAGCTGTAATGAGTTACAAAAGATTTTTATTTTTGGTACGTTCAATGCGCTTTGATGACAAAACCATAAGACATGAACGAAAATATATGACAAACTTGCACCAATTAGAAAAATATTGGACGCATTTGTTAGTAACTGTAAAAATTCCTATAATCTTGGTGAATTTGTTATAACAGACGAAAAACTAGAGGGATTCAGAGGACGTTGTAGTTTCATCTAGTATTTACCAAATAAACCAGCAAAATACGGTATCAAGCTGTTCATTTTGGGCGATGCACAAACTTACTTTGTTGGAAATTTAGAGGTTTATTATTGTGGACGGCAACCTGAGGGGCCTTATGCTGTATCAAACTCTCCTAGTGATATTGTAGATAGGCTTACTGATTATATAAAAGGTTCAAATCGCAATTTGACAACCGATAATTGGTATACCAGTTATCCTTTAGCTATTTCCCTTTTGGAAAATAAAATAACTACAATTGGCACTTTGAGAAACAACAAAAGGGAAATACCTATTGAATTTTTACCCCAAAAACAAAAAGAAGTGGGAACGTCATTCTTTGGATTCCAGAAAAATGTCACTTTGGTTTCATTTGTTCCAAAAAAAAGTAAGTCGGTCGTACTTTTATCCACGATGCATGACACTGCCACCGTAGACGTCGAAACTAAAAAACCAGAAATTATTCTAGATTATAATGCCACAAAAGGCGGTGTGGATACTATTGACCAAATGTGTGCATCATATTCTGTAAAAAGAATAACCAGAAGATGGCCACTAATTATATTTTTTTCTCTAATGGATATGGCGAGTATCAACGCGCAGGTGTTGTTTTGTGCCAATAAAACAAATCCGAATTTTCTAAAGAATTTAAGATTGAGTTTAATGAAAGTACATCTTTCAGAAAGAGCGACAATGCGATATCTTCCTCAGGATATTCAAGGTTTTCTAATGAAATATAAATCATGTGAAGAACCTACTAGAACAGAAGTGCAAAGCTCTAGAAAACGTGGACGTTGTGCAATATGTCCAGGCTCAAAAAATTCTAGCACAACAGTTAGATGTGGGCTATGTAGAATATTTGTATGTAAAATGCATTCAGAAACCACAATTAATTGCGTAAAATGTAAGAACAATGAACGGCAGCAATCAGAAGAAATCGAGTGAAGTAACCCATAGGTACATGTTTTATGTTTATTATTTTATATAACAATAAACTATTTTTGTAAATCGTGGTTGTCATTTTGTTAAAACGCACTAAATTTGGTAAAATCAACTAAAATGTGTTTTGTGTACAAAATACACAGCAAGCCCGGTTATGAAACGGTAGTCGGCGCGCCTGCTGTAGGGTTAATAAAGTCTTTCTAATTTCCCAACTTTTTCTGTTATGTAGAATTTTTAGAAAGAACTTATTTATCTGCCGCATTAAACTGACCAATCGGAACTCATCACATATTTTTGCAGTTGGTTTTTTAGGAATAAGAATAAATGTAGACTTTAGCCAATCTTGAGGGATATATATATATATATATATATATATATATATATATATATATATATATATATAAGTTATCGACCCATAAATTACGGACTAAGCTTTAATGAGGTAATGACCCAAGTCCAGTAAACTGAAGAACGCTAATTAAGACAACATATGTTCCGAATGTTATACTTTTAATATTATATTTCATTCTGTATAAAAATCATATTGTTAGTTAGTCTAGTTTCTGCTTTTATCGTAGTTAAACCTCTTGTTACTATTTAGTGTTAAATAAATATTTTTTAAAAATATAGTTTTGGAAAACTCTAATATATTTGGCGCAGTCAGATTGGATGGTCAAACGGGCGTTAATGAATATAACTCTCGGTTCGTTTCTACGATTTTTTGACCATTTGAACCATATTCGCGAAGTGAATTCCAGTTGGGCGAATTGAGTAACCTGACGAGAAAATTCGTACTTCTATACCGGAGGGACTTTCAAGTGAATATTATGAGTGTCTCTAGATCCAGTTCCAAAGCAAGGTATTCCATGGACAAGATCGCTACATTACTGTAAGTGAATTAATGTCATACAGAGAGCCTAATTTAACACTAGATACTGATTATTCAGAGAGTAGTAACTCAGATACAGATTCTGACTCAATTTTAACTAATTTACATTTTAATAGTAATAATAAAATAATTTCAGACATACTAAAATTAAATAATAAATTTAAAATGACAGTTCCACAATTAAAGAAAGAATACTTAGATATGATTCCAGATTTTGATGGAAATCATACATTACTTCCTAGATTTTTAGAAATTTGCGAAAAACTTGTAAATAAATTTTATAATGCTGCGGATGTAAATGATTGTCAAAATGAATATTTGATGTCAAGTATAATAGCAAAAATAAAAGGCGAAGCCGCAATTAATATTTCTTCTTGTATTCTTAGAACTTGGCAGGATTTAAAAGATGCTTTGATAAATTCGTATTCAGATAAAAGAGATATTTATACTTTAAGCATAGAAATTTCAGATTTAAAACAAGGCAATGAATCCCCATTCGATTTTTATAACCGAATTCAACACATATTAAATCATCAAATATCTGTTTTGTCTACAAAAACTGAACATATGGTTGAGATTAATATTCTCGGTAGCTTTTTCCGGAACTTAGCATTAAGAGTACTGTTACGTGGGTTAAAAGAACCTCTTGGAACCCTAATGCGTACAAAGAATTCTCCAGATTTAAATTCTGCATTGGGCATTCTGACAAACGATTTTCAAATATATCTCGAACAAAATAATTCTTCTCACAGTAAAAATCCCAAACTTAATCAAAATAATAATTATTCATCCAGGCCAAAATCCAATTTCCGACAAAACCAACAAATTATACATCAACCCCAAATTCAATACACACAAAGGAATAAATTTTCAACACAGAAAATCCCTATACATCCTCCGAATTCTCAATATATGAGACAATATTCTTTCCAAAATAATCCTAGTACAAGCAAAAATTCAAATTTTAATGGAAACAATGATGCTTTCACGCCAAATCCGAATAGAAAATTCCCAAACCCTACTCCAATGAGTACAACTAATAATACGTTCAGACCAACGCAAAACTTCCAAAATAGGACTCATTTCCGTAACCCCAATAATTTTTCAAGCCAAAATAAAAATATTATCGCGGAAGAACTTTATAATATAGATAATATAGATTGTCCTGAAAGTTCATCCCAAGACCATTTTTTAGAGGAGCTAGCCTCGGAAGAAAACCCCAGCATGTAGAATTATTAAACTTAACTAACAAAGAATGCGAATTGCCGTACATCATTTTCCCTGAACATAATTTAAAAGTTTTAATAGATACCGGGAGCACTAAATCTTTTATTACACCAAAAATAGGTGACAAATATTTTAAAAATTCAATATACAAAAAACCATTTCAAATTTCTACTGCTCTTGGAACAACCAAGGAAAATTTCTGTACCGTAATTCCTTCTTCGTCTATATTTAGGCATAAAAAGCCGCTAAAATTAAATTATCATATATTTAACTTTCACGATTATTTCGATTGCTTATTAGGATTAGATAATTTAAAATTATTACAAGCAAATATTGATTTAGTAAATAATTTACTAAAAACACCTACTTGCTCAATTAAAATTTTTTATTATAGACCGGTCGCTGGCAGCACGAATTGTATAGTAGTGTCTCCACGTTCCGAACAAGTAATTAGGTTAAACATAAAAAATATAGAAAACGGTGACGTAATTGTACCTTATACAAAATTAGGAAAATTAGAAATTCCCCAATGTATTACAAGAGTTGTTAATAATGAAGCCCTATGCACTATTACGAACTCATCAGAGTCCCATTTTAAGGTTGATTTAAGTTCACCAATAGAAGTTGAAAAGTTCGATGAATACGAACAAATAAATCATCCCAATCTTAATTCTATATATACCGAAAAATTTAAATTTGATATTTCGAAAATCCGTACCGAACATATGAATACCGAAGAGCAGAATTCCATTTTAAAACTAATAAGAGAATATTCGGACATTTTTCATATTGAGGGCAACCAATTGTCTTTCACTAATAAAATAAAACATAATATAAAAACTTCTAACGAGATTCCAATATATTCTAAATCATACAGATATCCGGAAATATATCGTAAAGAAGTCCAAAATCAAATTCAAGGCATGTTAGACCAAAATATTATCAGACCGTCTAATTCTCCATGTTCCTTACCGATTTGGGTGGTTCCTAAAAAACTCGATGCCTCCAACAAACCTAAATTTCGCGTTGTAGTTGACTACCGACGTTTAAATGCTATCACTTTAGGAGATAGATATCCACTTCCAAATATTACTGATCTCTTGGACAAATTAGGGCGTTGTCAGTACTTTACCACGCTAGACTTAGCATCTGGGTTTCACCAGATAGAAATGGAAGAAGAAGACATCCCAAAAACCGCTTTCAACACCGAAAACGGGCATTATGAATTTTTAAGGATGCCATTTGGCCTTAGAAATGCCCCAGCTACATTCCAGAGGGTAATGGATAACATATTGAGAGGCATACAAAACGAAAAATGCCTTGTCTACCTAGATGATATTATAATATTCAGCACTAGCCTCCAAGAACATATCATAAATTTAAGAGAAGTATTTCAGAGACTACGTGAATCCAACTTTAAGATACAGTTGGACAAATCTGAATTTTTAAAAAAAGAAGTGGCATACTTAGGTCATATTGTCACTCCAGACGGAGTAAAGCCAAACCCAGAAAAAATAAAGGCTATAAAACACTTCCCAATACCTGCTACAACGAAACAATTAAAAGGATTCCTAGGACTATTGGGATATTATCGGAAATTTATTAAAGATTTTTCAAAAATTACAAAACCCTTAACAATGCGACTGAAAAAGAATAACGAAATAAACATTAAAGACGCAGATTATGTTGAATGTTTTAATATTTGTAAAGATCATCTTACAAATGAACCTATTATACAGTACCCTGACTTTACGAAACCATTTAATCTGACAACAGATGCGAGTAACTTTGCAATAGGTGCAGTTTTAAGTCAAGGAAAAATAGGTTCTGATCTACCAATTGCTTATGCGAGTAGAACATTGAATGATTCAGAAATAAACTACTCTACGATCGGAAAGGAACTCCTCGCTATAGTTTGGGCTGTTAAATATTTCCGCCCATACATTTTTGGTCGTCGTGTGACTCTCGTAACAGATCACAAGCCTCTTCAATGGCTATTTTCGTTAAAAGATCCTAGCTCAAAATTAGTTCGCTGGAGACTAAAACTCGAAGAGTATGATTATGAGATTGTTTATAAAAACGGTGCTCTAAACACAAATAGTGATTGTCTATCAAGAATACGATTAAATGCAAATGAAACTCAAGACATAGAACCCGAAACACCTCCAAATTTCTTCGACTATATAGAAAATTTTGATGAAACATTATTAGGAACCCCAAATAATGTAGATTCAGAGTCTTTGATTGTTGAACCCGATGAAATAATAAATGATCAAGATACCAATGATGAAGATTCCCATGATAGCGACGGTGTTACAATCCATACAAACAAAGAAAATCCGATTACAGGTATACCTATATCAGAAAGTTCGGTAAACACTGGAATGAATCAAATTATTATTTCTCAAGTTAATTACGAACCAGCAGCACCATCTATTATAAAACTTTATGATAAAAAACAACGAATTCTTGTACAATTCTCAAAAAATAACACTGAACGCGACATAGTTAAATTTGTAAAAGAATATATAGCACCTAAAGTTAAATATCATTTGTACTTCGAAGATCCTATATATGAAATATTTAGTAACGTCATACAAAAATATTTCAAATCTTCGCAATTATCTCTTATTAAATGCACCAAGAAGCTAATTGATATCCCACCACATGAAATTGAGGAAATAATAAAAAATTATCACGAAGGAAAACAAAACCACAGAGGATTAGATGAAACAGAAAGTAGAATAAAGGCCTTATATTATTGGCCGAATCAAAGAGCATCTATCCAAACCTTCATAAACGATTGTGAAATTTGCCAATTAACAAAGTATGACAGGAAACCTGTCAAACCCATGTTCAATATAACACCTACTGCAACTAAACCCTTCCAAATTGTACACCTAGATTCGATTACGTTGGAAAATACAAAATTTTTAACTATAATAGATTCTTTTTCTAAATATGGTCAACTATACAAAATAAATTCAGCTCAAGGCATTGAAGTAGCGAATGCATTAATCCGATATTTTACTCATCACTGCATACCAGAACAAATAATATCTGATAATGGAACCGAATTAAAAAATTCAGTTGTTAAAGAACTGTTAGAGTTAGACAAGGTAAAAGTACATTTTATAAGCTCTCAACATCCAGAGTCTAATGGAATTGCCGAGAGATTTCATTCTACGATCATTGAACACGTTAGACTATTAAATAATCAAAAAGAATATAAAAATGACCA
The DNA here is from genome assembly GCF_040954645.1 of Diabrotica undecimpunctata. Lineage (NCBI taxonomy): Eukaryota > Metazoa > Arthropoda > Insecta > Coleoptera > Chrysomelidae > Diabrotica > Diabrotica undecimpunctata. Next base: position 504,929 of record NC_092813.1, on the reverse strand, counting down.
TATTGAACATAAAATAAATTATGCCTTACTAGCCTATAATAATAGCATCCATTCAGTAACAAAAATGAAACCATACGAGCTGATTACGCGACATATAGATAATAATTCTCCTTTTGATATTAATATCGAGCAACAAGTTTTAAATAATTATATTTCAAACCATAAAGAAAAGATGAAAATACTTTATTCTAATATTAATAAATCTTTACAAAACGTAAAAGAAAAAGTAATCTCAAAAGCTAACGAAAAACGAGAAGAATTGCCTGAAACAATCCCGACTAAAATATTTGTGCGTAACAGACAATTCCAAGGTAAAACAAAAAATAAATACAATGCTGAAGAAATAAGTGAAATTAATAAAAAAAGAAAAACCGCGAAAATAGTTACTCGTCATAAAAATACTGCCGAAAATATCCACTTTTCTAACGTCAAACGACCTAAAAGAAAACCTTACAAATTTTCAGGTTCCTCGCAATCGGATGCGCAGCAATCCAAATAAAAGATGTTACCCATAATCTAGGCATACTACCAATTAAATTGGGACCTGCAAAACTTCAAAAATCTAGCCACACATTTGTCCATTACTACAATTTAAATCCGCTTTTAGAAGAATATGATAGCTTAAATATACAATATGATCACCTGAAAAATAATCTTTCTAATTGTAAATTTTTTAATAACGAAACAAAAAATTATGTTAATCTAGCACAGTACGTCAAAAATAACATTGAGGAACAATTTGAAAATCTAAACATACATACAAAATTGCAAAGAAATAAAAGAGGTATAATCAATGGGTTCGGTTCAATTATTAAAGCTGTAACAGGAAATTTAGATGCCGAAGATGGCGAAAAAATTAACTCAATACTAGAACACTTAAAGACGAATGAAGCAAACTTGCAAAGCCAAATCAATAACCAGTATTCGCTAAGTCACGAAATTATCAATAATTTTAATGAAACAATTCAAAACATACAAGAAAATGAAATTAATTTAAAATCAAAAATTTTGGCAATAAAAAATATAATAGACTTCCAAACAAATCTTGAAAACGTCAACTATTTAAAAGACATGTTTAACGAAATTATAATAACGTACAACCTAATACTCAATACAATGGAAAATGTCCAAAATTCTATTACATTTTGTAAACTAAAAACATTACATCCTAGCATTATTAAGTCTAGTGAATTATATAATGAACTCCAAAAAATTTCATCACATTATAAAACACAACTACCCTTTGAAGTAAAATATGAAAACATTTTAGATTTCGAAGCTATTTTACAAATAACATGTAAAATAGAAAAGAACCAAATACAATATTTTCTTTCAATTCCTATTAATTATGAATCTAATTTCGACCTTTATAAATTATTACCAATCCCAACTGAAAGTAAGTCAGAATTTGTTATCATGTTACCAAACTCAAGATATTTATTAAAAAACGAAAAAATAACAATTCCTCTAAATGACATTTGTACTTATGGTAAGATCTTTCAATGTCCTGGTTATCTCCAAATCAACCACGAGTACTCATGTGAAGATGAAATTCTATTTCATGGCATCTCCACACACTGCCAATACTTAAAAGCGAAAATCCCATTAAACCATATCGAAATTATCCCAGAAATTAACCAATATTTAGCTGTCTTTCCTAAAGAAGAAAAAATACTCATTAAATGTGCAGAAGAGACGCAAATAAAAATCCTAAACGGAATTTATCTCATAGAGAACACACCATGTAAAATTATATTCCAGAATAAAGAGTTAACCTTTCAAGATGTCACATCAGGACAACCAATGATGATAAACGTACCACAATTAAATCTCGACATTCCTAAAATAGCACCAATGGAAATAACGCTAAATTCATTAAAACTTAAAGATATTCCAAATCATAAACTAAGACCCATATTACAAACTACGCCTGTGTATCACATTCCAAGTATTTGGACATCTCTATTGTACATTGGAATAATTATAACAATTATTGTTATATTCAAAAAGAAAATAGCGAAAACGAAGAAAAACAATTCTACAAAGAAGGAAGAAGAAGGGCAAACAATCGAACTTCCACAACAGGCTTCGTTCTAGGAGAGGAGGAGTTATCGACCCATAAATTACGGACTAAGCTTTAATGAGGTAATGACCCAAGTCCAGTAAACTGAAGAACGCTGATTAAGACAACATATGTTCCGAATGTTATACTTTTAATATTATATTTCATTCTGTATAAAAATCATATTGTTAGTTAGTCTAGTTTCTGCTTTTATCGTAGTTAAACCTATTGTTACTATGTATTTAGTGTTAAATAAATATTTTTTAAAAATATAGTTTTGGAAAACTCTAATATATTATATATATATATATATATATATATATATATATATATATATATATATATATATATATATATATCTATTATTATAGATGGTGGTAAACAGTTTGGGTAGAATTAAGTTTTATCTGGTCCAGCTGCTTTGCAGGTTTTTAATTCCTACAGAGTTTTCTGTTTTTGAAATTATTATGCATTGACCCTGTGTCTGTTTAATATTAGCTACGAAATGAGGTATCTTTATCATCAAAAAGATCAGAAGCATAAGTTGTCAAAACTTCTTGTATGTCTTGTGTATTAACAAGTACCTTATTGTTTTGACTAGTTTTTTTTCTGTATATTTCCTATATTGCCTTGCTTCTCTTTATGATTCATTGGTATTTCATGTTGACATTTGCATTATTTTTAGTTCTCGCCATTGTTCCATTACATCTAATATCTCTTAAGTCATTCATGATTCATATTTTTTTTATTAATATGTAATTATGTTCTTGTGCATCCAAAATTACATTTTTAAGCAGACTCCAAGTGTACTGTATCCTTCTGTTCCTACTGTTCAATTATTCTAGGTTCCGTCTCTGTATTTTGTTCTCCTCACAATTGTTGTCTGCCGCTATTCAATTGTTTTTGCCATATCTGGCTACCTTCAGTGTATTTCCATATCCCATTATTATTTACAGTGATGTTTTGAAAAATGGATTTTTCAAATGCCTCACAGAAAATGGGACCTCGAAGTAAATTTACAAAAAACGCAATATCTTTGCATAGGAGAAGAAAATACTGCAGATGACCTCGACTTAGAAGACGGGAGAATTAAGAAATGCGATCAATGTATATATTTGGGGGTAAAACTAACAAAGACAGAAAGAATTGATGAAGCCATAAAAGATAGAATAACCAAAGGTAAACGGGTTATAGGTGCATTGAAACTAAAAAAGGAATATATAATACCATATTAAAACCAGTAATCGTCTATGGCTCAGAGGTTCGGCAGTTATCACAAAAACTTAAAGATAACCTATTGGCAGTTAAATGGATTTTTGGAGGAGAGCCGCAAGAAATGTACAAAGATCATTTATAGAAGACATCAAAAAACAACAATTAATATGGTACGGACATGCGGGAAGAAAGACTACCAAAAAAATATTAGAATGGATACCACTAGAGAAAAGAAAACGAGGACGACCACCAACAACATGAATGCAAGGAATTTTAAAAGCAATGTCAGCAAGAAATCTATCTGAAGAAGACTGGCAGAATAGATAGGCTTGGTGAACGGGAACCCAAAGGCGGATTACGCTATGAATGGGATATATATATATATATATATATATATATATATATATATATATATATATATATATATATATATATATAAATATATATATATATATATATATGTATTTTTTTTTCAAATGTTAGATCTGATTATGCTTAAGATTTTTATCTAATCTAATTGTTATGTACAATCCAAGTTATAATTCTGGGTTACGAGAAGTCTTGCCAACAGAAAGTTGCATTGCAGTGGTATTTTAAAAAAATATTAATATACCAATAAGGTTTCTTAAGCAAATAATTTTTTATAACTGCTCACTATAGTACAACGATACATTTAATGAGTACGTTGTATATGAAACAGCGGCTTCGTGTGTTATAGTGATACTTTTAATTCCACGTTACCGTTGCCAACTTAATTTAATAGAATTCGAATAGACTTAATTTAACGGGGAAGTTGCCGGTAAAAACATTGATTCAAAATAGACGATATTAACCAACTCTCCCATAAATCACGTATGTAAAGTAAATTTATATTTGTAACGTTTTAGTAAAACCTTAAAGGGAGGATACTTCCAGCCTCCTAACCGGTGGAGCAACCTAACCTCCCAATTAACGGTGTAAGTAATCCCCACTTGTTGGCCAATAGCTACCGCTGAAATAACTGACACGTGGTTCATTGCCATGCAGCTGAAAAATCTACTACGAAGACGTAGTAAATTTAAAAAAGAGCTAAATTAGTCAACGGTATTGAGACATGGAAAAAAAAACAGGATGACTACAACATTAAAGATCTGCATGGATATCCTTAGTAAAATTTATCATGAACTAACGAATTGATATTACACTTAGTGATCATGGAGCTCGAAATCAAGGATCCGGCAGGACAGGGCAATCAGATTTACACGACGAAGTTTCTCAGGTCATCATTAACATAAATATCTGTCTAACAACTAAGAATAACTCTTTAAACAAAAAAAAAAAACTAAAACATGGAGCTTGAGAAGTTTATACGATTTATGCGAATTGGATAACGCTGTGTGCAGAATAAAGCTGCATATACTAATAAAAATCAGGAAAATATAGCACCCAGGTAAAATATAATATAAATATAATCTATGATAATCAATTAGTTTAAACTTTCACTTAACAAACAGAGTTTAATACAGGTAAACATCACTGACACACATATGAGAATTACAAGGCTAAAAACACAAATTAAGGAAATATTGAGAAAACACCAGAATAGAAACTTGTTATTTCACCGCACCATGACACTATGCTCTATTTTTCCTGATTTACTAGAGGTCCAAAGGGTCTGGTCGTTTTAATCTTCTTACGTGTGAAATGTTGAGCAGATCCGTGGCCAGCGGATTTGGATGGCAGGATAGTCTGTTCTTGTATACAGAGTTTACAGCAGATATTGCTTCGCAAACTGTTGGTAGCTGTAAATCGTGGTGTAATCTGTCGTTCGTGATATACCAAGGGGCATTACAGATCTGGCGCAGTACTTTCGATTGAAAAAGTTGAAGTTTTTGTATGTTGGTATTACTTGCTGTACCCCATATTTGTGCTGCATATTGCCATACCGGTTTTAAAATACATTTATATATCAGAAGTTTGTTTTTCAGGCTAAGATTTGATTTTCGACTCATGTACCAATTTAGTTAACGACGGTATTAACTGGTAGTGGAGTGTTGTTTATAGAAAATGGTGGCGCGACACATTTGTTTAAAGTAAACGTTATTTGTGTTGATTTTAAACTGTTAACTTGGACTCGCCACAGCTTAAGCCAGCTCTCTAGTTTAAGTAGGTAATTTTGTAATACCTGAGCTGCTTCAGCTGCTGTAGAATTTGAAGCCATGATAACTGTGTCATCGGCATATGTAGCGATTGTTGTATTGGTCGTCGTTGGGAGATCTGATGTGTATATTAAGTAGAGGGTTGGTCCTAGTATGCTTTCTTGTGGAACTCCGGAACAAATTGGAAACAGGTTAGTGATTTCCCCACCTCTTTTGACTTGAAAGAATCGATCTGTCAGGTAGGATCTTAAAAGTGAACTTATGGGATGAGGAAATATAGATTTAATTTTGGAGATAAGACCTACATACCAAACTTTGTCGAATGCTTGAGAGACATCTAGAAATGCAGCAGTACAGTATTTCTTTTGTTCAAGCGAATTTCTGATAGTCTTTACCACCCTATGAATTTGCTCGATACTACCATGTTGTTTCCTAAACCCAAACTGATAATTCGGTAAAACATTACTGTCATATAAAATAAGCTCCAGTCTTCTCAGAAAAAGCCGTTCAAATACTTTGGATATAATAGGCAACAAGCTAATAGGGCGGTATGAAGATACCTCCGTGTGATCCTTATTAGGTTTTGGAATCAGAACAATTTGAGCAACTTTCCATTGGAGTGGAAAATAACCTGTTTTTAATATTGAATTAAATATATAAGTAATTAAACTTACTCCTTCGTTGGGTAGATTTTTTAGTACTAAACTAGATATTAAGTCATATCCAGGTGACTTTTCAATTTCCAGATTATCAATTATTTCTTTGATTTCACATTTCTTAACAGGTTTAATAGGTGGATCCATTTGATATGGTGCATTTACGACTTCATGGATAGCTTGTTCTTCTTCAACTGAGACTTCCCTCTGATGCGGTTGAAATACCTCGCATAGATGATTTGCAAAAGTATATGCTTTATCTATGTCAGTTTTAGCCCAAGTGCCATTTTGTTTCTTGATTGGCATATTCATGTGTTCGTTGTGTTTAAGTTTTTTTGTTAGTTTCCACAGCGAATAGTTTGTATCATCTGCAGGTGAGAGGTTCTTTAAATATTTGTTGATTCCACTGTCTTTATGTTGGATCAGTTTTCTTTTGAGTAGTCTGCAAGCTCTATTCAGATTTGCTTTATCTTCTGGATGCCTAGTGAGTTGCCATATCTTTTGCAGTTTTCTTTTTTCCAATATGAGTGTATTTATGTGTGCAGGATAGGACTCGGAGTTGTCTTTGTAATACATTTCTGGGGTGGACGTCCAAGCAGCTTGCTGAATAACTGTAGTCAAGTGAGCAACTGCATTTTCTATGTCACTATCACTTTTAAGAGGCAAGTTTAGATTGATGGATGTTTTTATTTTTTCTCTATATCTGTTCCAGTTTGTTCTTTTATTAAAGAGTGTTAAATGTTTAGAACAGTTATGAATTTGGCTTTGTAGATCTATGAAGAAAGGAGAATGATCTGATGAGAGGTCAAATGAAGGAGACATTTGGAGGTAGGTATGTGATATTCCTTTTACTAGGAAATAGAAAATAGAAAAAAAAATCAATAAGATCAGGAATTTTTTGTCTATCAGTAGGCCAATACGTAGGCTCTCCAGTAGAGAAAGGAATTAAATGATTCTCATTAATACTTTTTAATAATTCTCGTCCATGTGAGGTTACGATTCTGGAACTCCATTTATGATGTTTGGCATTATAATCTCCAGCAGAAATGAAACGGTGTCCTAGCATCTTAAAGTATTCAGCAAAATGATCAGCTTTAATTATTTTATTCGGTGGACAGTAAACAGCAGATAGAATAATCGAGCCTTGTGAATCTTCGACCGACACCGATGTGGCTTGGATGTTAACTTTACTAATTTTATTTGTTTCATGATGCTTAATGTTATTTCTTATAATAATTGCCGTACCTCCATGGGCTTTACCTAATGGATGTTGAGTTACATAGGTTGAATATTTGTGAATATGGAAATGGCTCTTATTAGTCATGTGTGCTTCGGAAATAAACATAACATCTAGATTATGATTGTAGATAAATGCTTTAACTTCGTGGAAATGAGTGGTTAATCCATTGGCATTCCAACAGCACATCTTTAGTTTAGTGTTGAAGGTTAAGCTTAGATATCAGAGAAATTATGAGATCAAACATCTTATCCATTCTTTCCATTAACTTATCTACTAGTAGTTCTAGATTATTTTGTATATGTTGAGGAGTTGTTGTTTCTATTGTATGAGAAGTCTCATCTATGGTAGATGTATTTCTATTATCTTTTCCTGCAACAATTTTCGCATAGCTTGTAGTTGGTTGAGTGCTTGAAAGAAATTCTGCACGAGGTGGTTGACTTGCGTTTTTATCTCTAAGTGTTAAAATTTTTTTTTCTGTAGCTTTTTGTATATTGAGCATCCCTTATAGCTGGCAGGATGATTTTCTAGACAATTGACACATTAAATATCTTTTATATTTTTTGGTTTTGGGCATTGAGATGATAGGTGATCGCCCACACATTTTACACAGCGCGGACTCCTGTGGCAATAATTGTGGGTGTGGCCAAAATTTTGACATCTTTGGCATTGGGGTAGTTATCTTTTCGGATGCGGTGGCTCAACTGTGACAATAGAGTTTAGTAATTTTTGTAATATTATATATATATATATATATATCTTTATTGTTACTTTGGATAGCCAGTTCTATATTAAATAGTGGCAGATCTTTCTTTGTGCCTCTTTGCTTAATGTTGGAGATGTTCAGTGCTGTATGTCCATGCGCTAGCAACGCTTTTTTAATGTCATCTGGATCTGTTGAAGGATGTAAATTAGGTATAACAACTCGGAATCCACGGTTTTGTTTCAGTTGGTATGTATGGTACTGAGTATTTTTTTCTACTAAAGATTTTACAATTAATGAATAGTTTTTGGGTGTTAGCTTGAACTTTAATTTGGTTGTTAGCAAGACATTTTAGAGTATATTTACCTGGAGCTATCTGCTGTAGTAATTCCTGTAATGGTTTGATCCACTCAACATTTTGGATAAATATAGGTGGTGGCTGTTTATCTTTTTTTTCTTCCAGCATTTCATCCTCTTCATTAGGTTTATCATTTTCAAGTGCCTCGTATCTATTAGATGTAGGAACAGTTTTACTTAGCCAATAATCTTTGAGTGTAGCTTGTTTGGTGGTTTTCAATTCAGGACTATCATCGTTGCGTTGACGTTTCTTGTGGTGAACTGATACCCATTCACTACCATTTTTTACCTCTTCTGCATCTGTGAGATTTTTTTGTGGTTTCTCTATTTGAAAGTTTGATAATTTTATTTGTAGATCGTTGTTGCGTATTTTAAATTTTTTCTGCTGTTCATCTAGAGAGTTGTAACTATCTTTTTGATTTCTTCCAGGTGGAGGAGTGCGGGCTAGGCAAGATTTTCTAATGGCTGGATTTATGTCCTCAATGCATTGATAACTAGTTGGTTCTTGGTTATCTAGTTGGTGATCCATAGTTTTCCACTAATTACAGGAATTGTTAAGACATTCCGGCATATTTTATTAATATACCGGACTATTATATTTATATTTATGTTAATAAATGTAGTAATTAAATTTGTATTAGTTCCTTGTTGGATAATTATAATAACATTGAACACAATCACTTTTTTCGGTTGTTTTTAACTTTCTTTATAACAAATGGCTTATACTAATTATAGGTACTAATTACAAAAAGATAAGATAATTATACACAAGTACTTCTTCGATGCTTGTTTCCAACACGAAGGTTCGAACGAGACTGATTTAGTTAGATTATAGTTGATAAGATCTTTTTAAAAAACGGTTTTTGCTTTTGTCCCTTACTCTGATCTGTATTACAGTGTGAGAAAAAAAGCGGTCGAATATGTCAAAATTTACATCGGATAAATAAACTGAAAAACAAATGTTCAATATTTTTCAAAAATCTATCGAATACCATCAAATATGACCTCCCACTTCCACCCCAGGGTGGCGTAGACAAGGATAAAGACACAATAAAATACTATTAAAAAATTAGCAATAAGTATCTTAAAATCAACTTAAGGATATGATATAACTATCAAAATAGGTGATATAAACGGTAGAGTGGGCCAAGAAGTAAAATATTGTGTGAAGCGATATGGATTATGTGGATCCTTATTAACGTAGGTGGCTGAATTCTGTATCAATGAGAAACTTTTGACAATAATTTGTTTAAACTTCCTATTATATTTTGTACATATAGAGGTCATCAAGTGACAATAGTAGCAAAAATTGTCACAAACCATATACAGTTGTATCGTCGATGAGAATGAAATTAAAAACTGTAGGTAACGAGCCTATGTAAAGATGCATGTAAATAACCAAAAAGAAAGGAAATGAAACGCAAACAATAGAAGACCATATCCACTGCTGGAGCGGAGTTAAAAAGGAATGTAGAGCAAAGGCAGGAGTGGGAATACTAATCAAAGATAAGTGGAAGAACAGGGTTAGAACATGGGAGCCAATTAACGAAAGGGTAAATAAAATGCATGTTCTGTCTCATTATAATTCACTTCATGTTATTGTCGATTTTATTTTATTATTTTAGATTCATATCGGTTATTCTTAAAGATTGGGTAAATTAGCTTCCAGAAATCTATTAAAAGATTAAAATGTTTGTCAGTTTTACATATTTCTGGTGAAAGTTTGTAGATTAAACCCTCCGTTTAGAAAGTAGGTACCCGGCAAATTCGTCGGCTATTGTTGTCGCAGCCGCTGCGTCTGTAGATTGTTTTGATAAGGACAATATAAATAAATTTGTAGTGTACGAGATGTGGATATACAGAAGGATACTAAAAATATCTTATGTGGACCATGTCACCAACGTTGAGGTCCTACAGCGCATGACAACAGAAAAAGAAGTGCTTAATTTAATTAAACAACGCAAGCTTGAGTACCTCGGCCACGTGATGCGGAACGAAGAAAAATATCGAATTCTTCAACTTGTTATGCAGGGTAAAGTATTTGGCAGAAGAGGACCGGGACGCCGTCGTATCTCGTGGTTGAAAAATCTCCGACAATGGTTTGGGATGACCTCAGCGGAGCTGTTTCGCAGAGCAGTCAACAAAACCATGATAGCCTTGATGATCGCCAACATCCGGACCGGATAAGGCACTGAAGAAGAAGAAGAAGTACGTTATTTCCAAAAATAAAATCTTATAGTTTATAGAAACGACCCCCCTCCCCTAGGGGCTTTTGTTATACGTTTTGTAATGTATTTTTAGTAGTAGCATTCGACACTCAGTTCTGTAAACATGTATAGTTATGCAATAAATAGTTCTATTGTCGTCGTACATTATTTAAATTTAATAAAATAATATTTTATAGCAAATATAACTCACGATAAACTAATCGTGGGTCGTGACAATGCATATAGATATATATGGTAAAGAGACAGTGATACTCGGATTATATGCACCAACAACCGATTCTCCGAGAGTAGAAAAAGAAAATTTAACGAAACAACTTCAACACCAAATAGAGCTAATTAAAAATAACGTGGAGATAATTAAAACAGGAGACCTTAACGGCAGAACCGGAAGAAAAAGAAAACGATAAAGTAGAGAGGAGATTTGGAGAGGATGAACAAAATGATAACATAGAACGTTTGATTGAATTATGCGAACTAAACAGCTTAAAAATTACCAACGGATTCTTCAGACATAAATATATTCATAACTATAAAAGAATAATCAATAAGAGAACTATACAAACAAACTCTAGACCACAAATTAATAGAATTCAGATACAGAAATATCAAATATACATACGAGCATATAAAGGTGGATATAAAACAAGCAGTATTCGAATCCCTTAGAGAGAAAGAACATATAACAAATAAAGAGCACTATTATGAAATACACGAACCAACAAAAAGAATAATTGAAGAAAAAAAGCAACTATACAGAAAATGTCTGACTACAAACAACGACCACATTTACACACTGGAAAAACTGTTGGAAAAGAAAAAAGCAAAAAATTGAGATATACATTTAGCATTTGTGGACATAAGAAAGGCCTATAACTCTATACCAAGGTCAGAACTATGGGAGGCAATGTAGAAATTAAAAATACAGAGAGAACTCATACAAGCTACAAAAGCTCTGTATAAAGAAAATAAAGTGTCCAATAAAATGGGAACAAATATCATAGGAGACTTCACCACAACAAAAGGGCTCCTACAGGGTTATTCCACATCTCAAACCTTATTCAAAATATACTTATAGAAAGCCTTGACTACATGGAAAAGAAAATGCGAAGGCATGGGAATACCGGTACGAAACGAATACCTATATACGATAAGCTTTTGCAGACGATCAAGTATTAATTGCACAAGACCATGAAGACCTCAGTTATGATGAAGAAATTACAAGAAGAATATACCAAGTCTGCTTCAGTATGTTACAAACGATTCGGCAACACAAGCTCTAAACTCTTTTTGGCTTCCGAAGGATTTCCCACTAAGACTGAAAATCTACGAAAAATCCTTCTAGAATATAACGATGCCTAAGGAATTGATAAAACTGATGTGTAAGCTGATCTTGCTGATTTTAGGTGCTTTCTCACTCAGGAAAGAATTATTCACCTACAAAAATTATGGAAAAGTCACCGAAACTACTATTTCGTTGCCTCTCCATAACGAAATTTTTAAATAATATGACGTGTTCTGTGGGACTAGAAACCTCACATTTTTATAATGATGATAACTTTAGCATGGTTCTGATTAATATTCGTTCTGTAAGATATAAAACAGATGAATTATTTTTGTTTCTAGAGGAATTAGGATTTCTCCTAATAGTTGCGGTAACCGAACACTGGCTTGAAGTTAACGAGCCTTTTTTTTTAGAAAAATATACCACAATTGCTAGGTATGATCATGCAAGTTCAGCTCATGGTGGCACCCTAATTGTTTCTACAAATAATGATTTCTCTCGTATAACAAAATATGACTTTCTGTTGAATGAATCCTTTTTTAAGTTTTCATTGGTTTATATCAAGTATCTAATCTATACATTTATAGATTACCTGACTCTTTTACAGAACTATTTTTTCAGAACCTGTTAAATTTGTTAGACGATCTGCCTAATAAAAGCAGAAAGATTCTATGCGGTAACTTGAATATTAATTACGCTGTTGCTTATGCTACCCAAGTATCCTTGGTCAATATGTTCGAGTCGTATGGTTTCACAATGCATGTTAATTCTTCAACAAGAATTACTAAAAACAACATCTACTATATTTGATTATATTGTCTCAGGTGTCCCACCCCTTGATGTACGTTCTACAATTATTAATGCAGACTTATTAACCATGAAGTAGTGTATACAGAGTTTAACACTTTTAACAAACAATCCTCAAAAACCCAACGTTTAGGTAGGATTTTTTCCGTTCAGAACTTTCGTAAATTCCAAAATTTATGCTTGACTTCTGGGTGGCATTTTCCCTCTGTAGACGTGTAGTATAATATCAGTGATTTTTTGTATAGGCTTGTCTGTATTTTCAATAAGGCAGTTCCTCTAATTAAAATTAAATCAAAACATCACAAACCCTGGACTACCAAGGGTATCCGCATATCAGCCAAGAATATGCGTTCACTACGGTACATTAAAAAATTTACTACCAATATCTTTGTCACTAAATATATCTCCAAGTACAGAGGAACCTATCTAAAACTTATCAAAACAGCTAAAAAAATGTACTGTTACGATAAATATGACGGCGTATAAAACTGTAAATATTTTATTACTAATTCTTTTCTATTTCTAGTAATTTCGGCGCTATGTTGAAAGACCTGTTTACCTGAATGATGATGAGTCACCCACGATTCGAAATTTCCAGGGCAGGCCGAATAAAACTAGCACGGGTGACTTTCTCGGCTCTTCTATGCGGGATCGCCGCGATTTTTGAATAACGTGATTTTATATTTAAAGAGGAGTTTTGTTGTAAACAGTTAGTTTTTGAACATCACGTTGAGTTTTTAAAATATAACGCACGTAGATAAATTATATAATTATTAAGTGTGAGATAAATTAGTTATATTGTTCAAATGAAGACTTTAAATAAACTAATAAGTGTTATAAGTGTAGAACGTATAATAATAAATAAAAATAATAAATTAGAATAATAAAAACATTACAGTACTATGAGAATCGTCTGGGAATCTTTAAAAATGTTGCAAGGGAAACTTGGTTCCTAATAAATGATCTTCGAAATTTAACTAACACAGATCAAACATTTTCTCTTCCAAACCCTGAAAATCTAAATGAATACTACGATAATGTGAGTAAAAATATAACATCAGCTATTTTGCTACAACAAGATCCTACTTTCTAGCTACCCAAGTCAAAAAAGGTCTCGAATTTATTCTTAATAAGGCCAGTTGATAAATCTGAACTGATCCAAACAATCAGTAGTATTAAAAACAAGTCTTCCTGTAGTACTGATGGACTATCCATAAAAATTTTCTTAAATCGCGCAAATAATGTGTTGGAAGTACTGGTTTCACTAATTAACGATTTTTTTGAAAAAGGTACATTTCCAGAGTGCCTAAAGACAGCCATTGTTGTTCCTCTTCATAAGGGTGGTAATAAATCTAATGTTTGCAAATATAGACCTATTGCCTTACTACCTGTCCTATCCAAAATTGTTGAGAGGCATATAAAAGCCCGACGTATGTTCTTTCTCGTTGAAAACAACATTTTACACACAACATAAAGTCAGTTCGGCTTTTTATCTAATAAATGTACCAGCGATGCTATGTTTTTTGTACTACATGAGTTCTATCAAGCACTAAACAATACTATGACTCTATATATGAAAGAATATGACGCTTAAGCGTCTATATTCTTTGATACTACTTTTTTAAGTCCAGGACATTATATGGATATGTTTGATAAATGGGTGAATGCTGTTAAGAGCCCTAATTAGAGAATGCTGCAAAAGAAACTATTTATAACAATTTTCGTGTATGCGCTAGTCATTTTAAAGAGGAAGATATAGTCAATGTTGGAAATAGGGGTATTACGAGAACAGCCGTTCCGAGTTTGTTTTTACCAGGACCAGGTAAGAACTATTATACCACTGACCTATATTCTTATTCACATTATATCTGACCTTTTACTATAAAATTAGTTTATAAATTTAACCTAAAATTATATATTATAAAACCAGTCTTACTTAGCTTAGTATTTGAATTATTTGTAGGTGGTGGTTCAACAACTATCTTAAAAAGCATCACCTTAGAGAGGGTTCGGCATAAATTTCTACAGGTGTGCGCCTTTCAAAGTTGGATTAGATTAGCAGACCATGACTACACTATCATGGAGAGGTCTATGAGCTTGCCTGCTTTAAGTATGAGGAGGGATCTGTCCCTCTCTTGTGAGTGAGATTGGTCTTAGAGTACCATATTATAATACCATGGTTTGCCTCATCTATGTACTTTTAATGTTCCATTTTGTAAAACAACCTATGGTGCTAATAGCCCACTGAATAGATACTTATCTTTGTTAAACAACCTAAATGTAAATGTATTTAATATGTCCCTCAATAAATATATAAATATTAGTAGAAGAGTTACTGGTACCATAGAGTTTGGAAACTTAACTGTGTAAAATACTTCATGTTTTTATTGTAACTAGGTAATACTTTACATATTTTTTTATTTTTGTTATGTTATTTTTCCATCTTTATTGTTTGTGCTGGATTTTAGAATCATAGAACTAACTGTTGGGTTTATAGGTTTTAAAATGTCATTACATCTTTAATTATATATATATATATATATATATATATATATATATATATATATATATATATATATATATATATATATATATGTATGTGTACATGCATGTGTTTGTGTACATAATATATTTTTATTTCACATTATTTAATTTTATTATCTTAAAATACTGTGTACTTAACCACTAAGTTGTAACACTTAATCGGCTTGTCCCGTATATTAGCCTGCATCCACATAGACAGCGGTAAGGCGTTCAGAGTTATGAATAAATAAATTTGAATGTGTTGACAGGGATCTTTCCTATTCTGTTGATGACAGGGATGGGATGTCTGATCTTAAGATGACATACTGGTGAAAAAATCTGTTGATTGTAATTGTGTTTGTCATTTCAGGCATAAAAACATTATTATCCTCTGTTGTTTGGAGTTTATACTGAGCAAATAAAGTTACTATATCAGGTTTTAGCAAAGCTTACATTCTGGGTGAAAACTTTATGCATACCTTAGAAATAAATTATTTACCTTATCCATTGTTCTTTTTTTTTGTTCGTTTTTTCTATTTGCTATCATTCGGTTATTCCTCATTCTTGGGTTTTCTTTTTGCAAGAAGCAATATTTTGCTAATCTAATCAAAATCATAATTTTGTTGATAACCAGAATATTTTTCTGGAACTCATATTATGATTCTGATTATAAGAATAAAAGTATTATCATATAAATATATAACATATAGTATGAGTATAAATGTATATAAACTTCTTTCTAGAACTAAATCATTTAATTGTTCTGTTTCCAACTTAGCAGGGTCCTTGAGTTCTCTCTTTCTGTGAGTAGAACGCCAGACTGTAAGAGTTTTCACTGACCACTGATAGTGTGTGTTATTGCATTAGGATGAAAGTACTACAAAAAACTCAGAATGTCTGATGGCTGTCTGTTGCTTATTAGGCTTTAATTTGACATTAGAATTACAAAAAAAATATTTAAATACTGACAAGTTCCTGTCATAACATTTAGAACACTAAATTATACTACATTCACCCGTCCCTATTTTTGAACAAAATATTGCAACTATTTTGGTTTATTTTTAGCTCCAGCTGATTTACATCTAGAATGAAAATCTGAATTTTCCAATCTTGGTTCATCATTATCATCAGGTTTTTGAACAGGTAAATTTTCTGTCTCATCTGGTATTTATTTAGTAGTGGAATTCTCTAGTGTGTTATTTGGACCTTCATCATTATCTTGATTCAATAATATAACAATTCAACAGTAAACTTCTTATATAGTGCAGAGCACATGGTAAAGCAGTTTTCCATTAAGTGAATTCTAAATTTTTGGTTTTCTATGCTAGATTCACCAATTTCCATATAACTCATTGTATTTTTCGACTTAACCATTTTCTTCATGATTATATGGTGTTGTTCTACTTGAATATATTCCTTTAGAGTGTAGATAATTAATAAATTCTTGTGAAGTAAAGCTAGTTCTCCTTGTTAGATTTGATATATACCGTCATTCTATATAAACCAAATACTGATTTAATCTGTAATTGGTTAGAATTGCTTTTCTACCAGATAATGTCTGCATTTTTTTAAATACTTCAACTCATTTGCTTTTTTTTCAATTGCATAATGTTTTTATTCAGAATCTGTGAGGGTATGTGTGAAAAAAGCAATTGGTTTTCCAGATTGATTGCTTCGCTTATGTAATCGTAGATTAATTTTTTAAAAGCATGTACTTATCGTTACCTTCTAGGGATTTATCTTTAGATTCATTGCTTTCTAAAAAATTCTTGAATGTTATATACTTACTAATGTTTGAATTCTTTGGTGGAAGTTTGACAGTTTGGACCAGCCTCTAGTTTATCTGGTCTAAAGTACTTCCCCATTGTAAATTTATGCGAATAAAATTGTAGTAAAATGTCTTTTGCAGAATTAGGCTTTTATTCACATAAAACTTGATAAGAATGACAAAACAATTATTTAAATACTGACCCGTTCTTGTCACAACATTAAGAAAACTAAATTATACTACACATGGCTTGTATTATTAATATTTCTTGTAACACATATAACATTTCTTGTAACATTTTTATAAATAAAGATTTTATTCTATATTTTATTCTGTAATTTTTTTAACCACTTTGGCATTTTAATGTAATGGAAAATAAATATGTCCCAACATAACAAGAAAACCCAAAAAGTATACGAAAAATATTTATTATCGTATAGGATAAGGATTTTTCTTGTTATTTTAGGATTATATCGATTTTCCTTTACTTTAAAATGAGTTCACAATCCTAGGTAATATTACTAAACTTTTGAATTTAGCGCCATGTATATATAGTTATGCGCCCGATCACTAGGTGATGCGCCAATCATTGTTTTATTCCTTAACACGGAAGTTTCAATGCTAGGTGGTAGTGTGCTATGATCACTACGTGGAAAAAACAGAAAGGCAGGAAATAACGTTCTGTTCACTGGCCATCCTCACAGATAGTCAGGCAGTACTTAAGGAACTCAATTCTGTAGAGGTCAATTCTAAGCTAGTAGGGGATAATGTGTGTGCCCTAAATAAACAAGGAGACCGTAGCAAGGTTACGTTAGCCTGGGTACCGGGGAACGAGGGTCATAAGGGTAATGCAAAGGCAGATAAAATAGCCAAACAAGGCTCATCAATTCCATTCATTGGACCGGAATCCTTCTGGGGCGTTGCAAAGTCAGTAACAAGAACGGCTATAAGGAAGTGGGTAGCTCCCAAATCTCTGAAATGGTGGAGGAATTCACAAGTTCAAAGACAGGCGAAACAGTTTATTACAGAACATTCGTCAAACTTGACGGTAGACCTAATAAGCAAAGACAGGAAAACAGTCAAGGCCATAGTAGGTCTTCTAACAGGGCACTGTAAGCTGAATAGACACTTAAAGCTGATGGGATTATCAGATGATGACCTGTGCAGATTCTGTCACCTCGAAGAAGAAATATCAGAGCACATTTTATGTCAGTGTGACAGTCTGGCAAATGTTCGGTTCTGTGCATTAGGAGAAGAAAATCCACTGGCAAATAGCCACATGGAAGTTATAATCCGCAGCTATTAATCTTTATAAAAAGGATTGGGCTAGAGAATGTTATCTAGAACTAGAGGACCATAATATATCTGAAAAAATCGCAGTCAAATATGCCAAAAGGCCACCTATCTAAATCTATATATCTATCACGAAGGGCTGTAGCGCGAACTGATGATGATTCCGATTATGTAGTCAACAATTGATTTTTAAGGTAAGTCTTTTATAAACGTTTCTGTAAACCCACTATAGTCTTGAAATCACCTGCTATTATGGTATCTTGATGAACTTTGAATATAAATATTAGAGTGCTTAAAAATAAAAGAATATGTTTTGTTAGTTTTCCAGACACTCATCATTAGTTGTTTATTTATATGTACATATATATATATATATATATATATATATACATACATCTAGCGGTTAATGTAAGTTCCGTTCTGAAACGGTATTATACTAACTCCAGTAGAATATATGTACACCGTGTATTTTATTATCTGAGTAGCGCTTTATGTAGACTCCGACCAACACGTAGGATTAAGTGGACTTCACAAAAGGATAAACCATTTTTGGGATCCGTATTTACGATATTGCATATACTTCTAAACTCCTGCGATGTTGCCAATAATTGTATTAGTAGTAGATTTTCAAATTTTACAGCAGGTACATTCTGGAACTTGAAATTTATTTCAATATCCATCAATTTAATCATGGAGGAATTTGAGGACTACTTGGCTTATTTATGTAGTTAAATATAAATTGTTAACCGACATATACCTTTATTTTACTTTTTAGTTTTAATAAGCAAGGCGGTAATTTATATTACTTGCTTTATATATATTCAAACATAAGAAAGTGTGTATTATAAACTTGGAAAAGCGAAAATTTCCGTTTTTATTAATTAGTATTTTTTATTAAAATGCATTGGCATTAAAGCATTTAGTACATAAATGTACGTATATCAAATAGAGTAATCGTGTAACAGTTTCTGAAATTAGAAGCCCCTTCGGTAAGATTATAAAGTTTGTTACCACAAAAAATCTACTAGCATGCACAGAGATGAGAGAGACCTACACAGAAGAAGATCTATTTTTAGCGAATGACAGGGCCATCTATGTAGCCAACCATTGGAAATACAACGCTGTTGGTGTTCCGGACACGGAAAGTAAAGTAAGTATAAAAAGAGGTAAAAGTAAAATGAAAAGAAAAATAAAACACTTATATATTATGTAGACCTGAAAGTGCGCCGGAGGGTTTGAAATAAGAATTTACCTAAGCAATGAAATAAGAATTTGCCTAATATAAAACAGATCTGAAAGAGAACAAAAAACAGATCAAAGAATTAATAAAGATTAAGTACATCCTTAAGTAACATATCTCAAATCCGCCTGCAGTTTTGTTGGGTAGATCGAGTAGCTCGACAGAACTGTTGCCGGTCCCAAGCCCAAATAAAGGAGGAGGGGGTCTACAGCCCGTTTAGCACTCTACTGATAGACTTTAAAACCATACAGCTCATAGAAACAGAATTATGCCTCGGGACAGGAATGATTTCATTACGACGACTAACGGGATAAAGAGGACAACGAATTTGTGGTAAACGAGAAATACACTTCGCATCGGTGCTTTGAACGTGAAGTCTCTACAAGAGAGCAGAAAATTACAAAAGAGCTTGTAGAAAAAAGATATAGACATGTGTGCGCTAAAAGATACAAAGAAAAAAGGAAAAGGGTCAAATTATTATAGATGACCATCTCATGATTTACAGTGGTGTTGCCAAAGAAACCAGAGCCAAAGAAGGAGTCGCTCTGTTAGTACACAAAAATTTTTTACACCAAGTATAAAAATAGTAAGTGTAAAAATTAAACTGGATTGCAAACCTCTGAATGTGATAGCAATTCATGCACCAGAGAACAACAAAGATACCACCACAAGGGAAAACTTCTACGAACACCTTCAGACTGTAACAAACGAGACCCCAAATGATAAATATATATTCATTATGGGTGATTTTAACGCCAGTGTTGGCAATGATTTAGTTCCAGGGATAAAACAGCAATATAACGAAAATATCAGAAATGAAAACGGAAACCTTCTAACGGACCTCTTCAGCAAAAACCAGATACGTAATAATAATACATTTTTCCCTCACAATGAACAATACAAATACATTTTTGAAAACAGTAGAGGACAAAGATCTATTATAGACTATATTCTGTTGAATAGAGAGCACTAACATTAGCAGAAATAAAAAGCGATCACAAATTGGTATTGTGCCGAATGAAAACACGTATATGTGATAACAAAACACCGAAATACACCACAAAGATAAAAATCGAAAGCTTACAGGATGACTCTACAAGATACCTATTCCAGAAAAGAAGAACCGAAAAAACAGAAAAACATATATCACAGAAAGTGATGGAGTCGAAGAAAGCTGGGCAAAAGTTAAGTCTAATATCTTAGCCTCGGCCAAGAAAGTTCTTGGTAAAAGAAATATAAATAAAGTAAAGGAAAAATGTAAAGAAAACAAAAAAGCTTACCTGAAATACATGTCAACCAAAACACAAGAGGTATAACATAATTACAAGACAATTAGAAACGAAACACATGCACTTATAAGAAAAATAAAAAATGGTCACTGGGAACGTTTTTCGAAAGAAATGGAACATAATTTTTCTCGTCTGCAAAAGGAAATATAGCGCTTCATCAGACGTCAAAGAACGGAGGTAAAGTAACTAATAGAACTAAAATACATAGAAAATGATACGTGGATTGACTACCTAAAAAAGCAGGAGAAAAACAAACGACGCTAGAACCGGAAACATCAGAAATTACAACATATAAAGAACTTAATATAAATGTACAGGAAGTTCGGAAAATACTTGAAAACCTGAGGAACAGAAAAGCAGCAGGTAAAGACGGGATACCAAACGAATACTGAAATATTGTGGAGCAGCAATGACAAAAAAATTAACAACATTAATTAATAAAATTATAAAACACAATAAAATGCCGGAAGAATGGAGAAGGAGCGAACTAACTCTACTATTTAAAAAAGAGGTACAGAGGTATAAACTTGTTAAATACTACGCTAAAACTTACAACTAAAATTTTACAAGTGCTAATTAATCACAATATAAGTTTAGCAGATGAACAACCGGGTTTTTTTAGTTGTAGATCGTGTACAGATGCAAAATTGGTGATAAAGCAAATTACTGAGAAATCACTGAAGTATAATAGACCAGCATTCCTGTGTCTGATTGACCTAAAGAAAGCGTTTTACAGAGTAAGACTGAAAGATGTAATCCATCTTCTGTATAATAGAGAAGCTCCCCTAAATATTTTAAAAACTATCGAAAACATCGACCAAAACAACAAAATCGAAGTCAGAATAGAGGGACAACTTACAGAATCTATAGAAATAGGCAGCAGAATAAGACAAGGGGATTCGTTGAGATTGAGCCCCATGCTCTTCAATTTGATCATGGATCAAATCATCAAAAGCGTTAACAAACGAAGAGGATACAGAATGGGAAACAAAGAAATTAAAATACTCCGTTACGCAGATGACGCAATATTAATAGCCCAAGATGAAGATAGTTTGCAAAGACTGGTCCACAAATTTAACATAAGAGTAGAAGAATTTAATATGACAATCTCATCTCAGAAAACTAAAACAATAGTAGTCAGCAAAGGACCACAGATGTAAAATAGAAATTAATGGCATTAGCAGAAACAAGACCCGACACAGCCACAACGCAAAGAATAATGGACGCGGCAGAGATGAGAGTACTGAGAAGAATTACAGGAAATACTCTGAGAAATCGAAAAGAAAATGTAACGTATAGTGTATAAATG
Source organism: Diabrotica undecimpunctata (assembly GCF_040954645.1). Classification (NCBI taxonomy): domain Eukaryota; kingdom Metazoa; phylum Arthropoda; class Insecta; order Coleoptera; family Chrysomelidae; genus Diabrotica; species Diabrotica undecimpunctata. The sequence continues at coordinate 482,822 of NC_092813.1, read as the reverse complement.
AATGGATACAAAATAGAAAAAAAGAATGGAATAACCACATAGGTAATGGAAATAAAATACCTGGCATTATGAATTTATTATGACAATTTCATCTCAGAAAACTAAAACAATAGTAGTCAGCAAAGAACCAACTAGATGTAAAATAGAAATTGATGGCATCAGTATTGAACTAATAATGGAAATAAAATACCTGGGAATTACACTGTCTAGCTACGGAGACCTGGACAAAGAAGTGAGAGATCAAGTACTAAAAGCAAATAGACTGGCAGGATGCCTTAATAACACTATATGGCTAAACAGACACATTAACACTGAGATGATATCAATTTATAAAGCCAGTGTAAGACATATAATGACATATGCCTCAGAAACAAGACCCGACACAGCCACAACGCAAAGAATAATGGAAAAGGCAGAGATGAGAGTACTGAGAACAATTATAGGAAATACGCTGAGAAATCAGAAGAGAAGTGAAGACATTAGAAGAAAATGTAACGTAAAGTGTATAAATGAATTGACACAAAATAGAAAAAAAGAATGGAATAATCACATAAGCAGAATGGAGGAGACCCGTGACGTCAAAATTGCAAGAGATAAGTCACGAATCGGCAGAAGAAGTATCGGACTATCGCGCAAAAGATGAAGTGATAACCTTCCATAGAGGTATTATTCCGCCAATGAACATTGCTTATAAAGAGAAATAATAACAAGAAAAAAAAGTAACATCTCTCAGATAAATAAGCGGAACAACAGAAACTGAGTATAAACGTGAAATTCCAGAATTAACATTAAATAAATTACCGCAAATCGTACGAACTGAAATAAGTGTTATTTTCCGTACATATATATATATATATATATATATATATATATATATATATATATATATATATATATATTGTGATGATGTTTTATTATTTGTGAATGATGTTTTAATGAGCAATGAGTGTTTTTTTTAATATATATATATATATATATATATATATATATATATATATATATATATATATATATATATATAGGGTTTTTATCGCGGTTCTCAAAGAATTAGTTTCTAAGCACTTTTTGAAATTATCTTTATTGTATCTATTATGAAACACACATATATATATTTAACATAGCCAATGTAAATTTGAAATAAACTATCTTTAAATTGAAATTCTTATGAAACTAATTAAATTATATAGACAATGTAAATTTTAAACAAACTATCTTTAAAATTGAAATTGTTATGACACTAACTAAATTATATTAACAAAATTTTGTACCTTTCTGTCACTGAATGCCTAAATGAAACTGTTCTTCAAAATAAAGATTTTAATCACCACTCAATGTCTTCGTTCTTAGCTTCGGTTATCCTTGTTTTTGTGAAATTACTTTTTCCAATTATCAGCTTCCACCAATTTAAATTTTTTTTTATCTTAATAGCATTTATATTTATTCTTCTTTTTAATACACCAATATCCAATCACCATATAACTATTATAATTTGATTTCTACTAATCTCCAATCATAATGTAATTTTTAATTTCTTCCAATCTCCAACCAATATTCTTCTATTATACTTTCCAATACTATCAAATTTTAATACTAAATCACTGATTATTGCATACTTTATACTTTCTTCCTAATTCTGACTGACTAATCTTGAACTTACTGAACAACTGACTTCACTAACTGTAACTAACTGTGTCTGTCTTCTTACTAACTAACTGTCTGACCATTTTGAATCCAAATCACCGAGTATTTATATCTTTTCATTGTTTCAGAATCATCTGGCAAGAAATCATATTCGAATTGTTCTATTTCCTAAATATATAAATGTTCTCGAAAAAGTATATGTTCGATTATGTCCATTTCACAGACATAACCATATTCGCGAAGGTTCTACCGTAAACAAAGGTTAAATTCTGTGTTCTAGAGAATTCTTTGCTTTTCTATCGAGAATTTTATTGACATTTAGGCTTTTCAGATCAGAATATAAACTTATATGTAAATTAAACAACCTAAATTAATAAACTACACTATTTCAAATCCGTAATTATATGTAAATTAAACATCTCAAACCAATAAATAACCCCACTTCTACATTCGCAACCATCACTTAACTGTCTGTCACTTATTCAGAGTATATTTAGTTGCCTATGCATATGGCTCACTTAAATATATCATAATTATTAAAAAAAAACTTTTTACACTTATTATATGTTAATTTCTTAAGAATGCCCTTACATAAATATATTTTATAATATTCTCTAGTATATAACTTATTAAAATAACCAAATACTTTTTATATCTAATATTACCTAGTATATAACTTATACATTATTTTTTTTAAACACCATCTTTCTTTCTCCTGTGTTAATATCATCTATTATATATATATATATATATATATATATATATATATATATATATATATATATATATATATATATATATTGTTATGATATGTAAAATCGAGAAAAATATTGGTTTGTTTAAAAATATTTCAAAATTCAATAACATTAAAATAATTCAGATAAGTAGGATAATATCCAACAAACATTTCGAAGAAGGAGAGTTATTAATTTCTTGAATTACCTGTACTAAACAAAATATAAGCTTTGCATAAATTATTTCTTTGTTATACTTGAGTGACCCGCATAATTTTAAGTGAAAACAAAAAGACAATTGAACGGGGTTTTCCAAAATACATTAATGCAGTGATTAGAGACAAATAGAAGAGATTTTAGAAGGAGGTTTTTGTTAGTTTTTAAGAATTATAGAAAATATTATTTGTAAATAAGTTTTAGGAAATTTTATAATTGTAGGTAGAATTTTGTTTGTTGTCGAAATGAAGAAATGGGGGAATTGTGACGAGTTTTGATTGACGGAGATTGAAAAAGGTTGGATAAGTATGTAGGAAAAAGTTTAGCGAGATTGAGGAGAGAGAAAAGATAGGGGCAGTTGGTTTCCAAGTCTGTAAGAGGAACAGTGATTGTTCTCTGGCGGTTCCTGAAATGTAGCAAGCAGTAGTGTTGAATGTTAGTGAGTTTTTGTGGAGTTAGTGTATCTGACAGAAGCTGAAGCAGCAAAATATTGTAAGTCATATTTCTCTACTTATATTCCAAGAGTCACTGTTCAGGCCAACGAGAGATTCAGTTTATCGTAAAGAGAAGATATTCCAAGAGTCATATTTCACTCGGGCCAACGAGAGATTCAGTTTATCGAGAGGAGAAAGGCTATCATAATTTGAATGATTTGTGCTTTTGAAGGAGATCATTAAGGACGATATACTTGCAACAATCTGTGTAAGATTGCTGATTACATAGGGAGCGGTTGAGAGGAGATAATACAGTCTACAAGGAACAAGGATTTGGACCACTCATCATCAGAGAGAGATATTTTTGTTTTCTGCAGTTTTTTTCTTTTATTGATAACACAATTTCTACACGTAATTTAGAAAGGATATAAATATTTTGATTAGGAGAGTTAGAATAGTTTGGGATTTTGAGATTTCAATTAATATTGTTTGTACCATTAATTTTGATTGTTCACGTACGGAGAACAAAATTTTGAGAATCCTTATATGAGATTTGTTTATTGAAAACTTTTGAGTGTGAATTATTTCATTATTTTTTTTTTCAATATATAGTGTTAGATCATATGTGTTTTTTATTATTCCGGTATTCTCTGGACCTTACCTTTCACATGTAATAGCATAGATATTGAAGCACGAATTTTAACCCTGAGATAAAAGAATTAAAAATTGTGATAGAGTCATAATCACATCATTTAAATAATTTTAATTAATCAAAAAAATTAATTAGCTAATTATTGCTTGGCGCACCAAGACTTTAAATATCACAATAACTGGCTTCCAAAACGTGGGGCTTGAAAATATCGCAGCTTTACATTTGAAGGAAGGGAAAGAGATCTGGAATAAGTACAGGTGATCCAGAGATAAAAACATATAACATTGAGGGAATTTGAAAGTATTTTGACAATTTTTCCAGAGAATATAAATTTGATTTATTGATTGATCGTAGTTAGTGGATATTTACTGCTATTGAATTATTTGATTTTATTTTCTTTACCAATCGTACATTTGATATTTATTTTGAATTATTTGAATTTTACTGATTGCATATTTGATATTTGTCGTGAAAATTTAATACATTTGGGGAGAAATATTGTCGTGTTCTGAAACATATAGAGTGTTGTAAAATTTCACATTTGGCGGGGACAAAAACAGTAACGAAAAGAAACAACATGTCGACCACAAGGAGTCAAAGCAAAATGCAAGAAAGGAAGGAGGATAACAGAGAAGAGGAAACAATTGTTGAAGAAGGATCGGATAATAAAGGAAATGTTACAATAGTTGAGGAAAAAAAAGAATTATCAGGAATAGAGAAATTATTAGCAATGATGCAAATACAGACACAAACAATGAATGAAACATCACTAAAAATGGATAGAAATCAACAAGAAACAAAACAAACAATGGCAGAAACAAAACAAACAATGGAAGAAAACCAACGGGAAACAAGGCAAGTAATAGAACTAAATAACAGAAATATAGAGCAGCGTCTGGAAAACTATGAACAGGAAATTAAAGGATGTGTTGAGGGGATAAAGAAAGAACTGATACAACAGATAGAAGAAATAACCCTAAAGAATGCAAAACAAGAGACAGAGATTAAAGATATCCAAAATACAATGAAGGAGATACAAAATTGCCAGAGAAAGGAACTAGAGATGCAGAGAGAAGAAATAGAAACAAAAATGAAAGATATTAAGACTGTACAGAAAAAGGAATTAGAACAGTTAGAAACAAAATTTGAAATGGCTTTACAAGAAGACAAGAAAGAAATAGAAAAACAAATTGAGGATATCAGAAAACAACGAGATATGGGAGACAGGAGAGAAGTACTCATCCAAAGTTCGGGTGACATAAAAATACAGTTTGGCGGGGATATTCGGAAAACACACCCAGTACCGTTTGTTAAAAATTTGAAAACCAAATTACAACATATTAGATATTTTGACGATTGCAAAGAAACAATTAGAAACCATTTGAAAGAAGGAGCAGCGTTATGGTATGAAAGCAAGGAAGATGAGTTTGAAAATTGGACAGATTTTGAAAATAAATTTCTCAACTATTTCTGGGGGAAAAATAAACAGAGAGAAATCAACCAAGAGCTACAGAATGGAAAATATCACGAAAAAATGGGAATATCTGAAGAAAGATATGCTTTGCAGATATATAACAATTCAAAATATCTAGAATACAAATATTCTACCGAACAGCTGGTAGAAATGATCAGCAGACATTTTGAGGAAACGTTGGAAGATCACGTGATTTTGAGAAACTATCAAGATATTGATAGTTTGTGCCAATTCCTTCAATTAAAAGAAGCGAAAAGAAAAGAAATGAGAAATAGAAGACAACATGACCAATATAATGGACCGGAAAGAAGGTATTCATCAAATTATGACCAGAGAAACCGACATCCCAGATCAACAAACGAATATAGGCCGAGAAATTACAATAATTACAATAGACAACAAAATTACGATAACAGGAATGACACACAACAGAGAACATATGAAAATCACAACAGGAATAGAGATGCACAAAATCCTCCGAATAGGAATACTAACGAACAAAGGGACGATAGAAATAACCAGAGCTTCCAACAACAAAATAGAAGGGAGATGAATCATGTAGCAATAGGAAACGACAGACAAATTTCTAATTCTAATCTAATATTTTTAGATGCATTTATAAAACATAAAGCGATTAAAATTGTGATTGATTCTGGATCGGAGATATCGCTAATCAATAAAAAACTAGTAAAAGAATTAAATTTGGACAGATTTGTGTATAAGATTCCTAGGGTTGATTTAGTGGGTGCAAACAATAAAAATTTGACGACAGTAAACGAAGGCTTGGGAGTGCAGATAAGAGTGGGAAACAAATTCCATATTATGAAATGTGTGGTGATTGAAGATTTAAATCATGATATGATAGCGGGAATTGATGAATTGAGGAAAAAAGATATCACCATAAATTTTTCGGAAAATAAACTGGAAATCAGAGCAGAACCAGACAACACAGGAGAAGAAAAGCAAACAGATAGGAAAACAAATTCTGGAAGGATCAATGCACAGGAAAAACGCAAAGAAATCGATATGACTGTAGAGGATAAACCGAAAGTACAAGAAAGATCTAACAGAAAAGAAAAAGAGAAGGAAGAAAAAGAAGAAGAGTTCGAAAAGAAAGCAGGAAAATAAGATGGAGACCAGAGAAAAACAGGAAATAGAAGGTACAGAAGAATTGTTGGCAACCGACGATAAAACAGAATGGAAGCAGGAAGAAAAAGAAGGTATCATCAGAGAAATGAAAGGAATAGAAACATGGTGCTCGGAATACCAAAGGGAATTAGAGGATAAAAAGAAAACAGAAGAAAAATTGGCATTGATGGACGAGAATCCAGAATTTTGTGAAGAAGTATTATGGACAGTGAACACATGTGAACAAAAGGTGGATAAAAGAAAAATAAATTGTGGAAAAAACATGGAGAAGGAAATAGAGAAGATTTTAGGAAACCATGGAGATTTTGTTAATAAAGTAAATCAAGTGGTTAAAAATTATGAACTTTCTTTTAAGGGAAAATACTTGGAAAAATTTAAAACGAAAATATATCCAATCCCGTATAAAGACAGGCAATATACGGGGTATTTTAACATTCACGACATCTATCAATATCATGAATAGATTTTAATAACATAGTGAAATAATTTGATCCTAGAAAACTTTTGTCATTTTTAAAATTTAACAAAGAGTTTTCGGCAGATCAAATGGCGGGGATTTGTTATGATATGTAAAATCGAGAAAAATATTGGTTTGTTTAAAAATATTTCAAAATTCAATAACATTAAAATAATTCAGATAAGTAGGATAATATCCAACAAACATTTCGAAGAAGGAGAGTTATTAATTTCTTGAATTACCTGTACTAAACAAAATATAAGCTTTGCATAAATTATTTCTTTGTTATACTTGAGTGACCCGCATAATTTTAAGTGAAAACAAAAAGACAATTGAACGGGGTTTTCCAAAATACATTAATGCAGTGATTAGAGACAAATAGAAGAGATTTTAGAAGGAGGTTTTTGTTAGTTTTTAAGAATTATAGGAAATATTATTTGTAAATAAGTTTTAGGAAATTTTATAATTGTAGGTAGAATTTTGTTTGTTGTCGAAATGAAGAAATGGGGGAATTGTGACGAGTTTTGATTGGCGGAGATTGAAAAAGGTTGGATAAGTATGTAGGAAAAAGTTTAGCGAGATTGAGGAGAGAGAAAAGATAGGGGCAGTTGGTTTCCAAGTCTGTAAGAGGAACAGTGATTGTTCTCTGGCGGTTCCTGAAATGTAGCAAGCAGTAGTGTTGAATGTTAGTGAGTTTTTGTGGAGTTAGTGTATCTGACAGAAGCTGAAGCAGCAAAATATTGTAAGTCATATTTCTCTACTTATATTCCAAGAGTCACTGTTCAGGCCAACGAGAGATTCAGTTTATCGTAAAGAGAAGATATTCCAAGAGTCATATTTCACTCGGGCCAACGAGAGATTCAGTTTATCGAGAGGAGAAAGGCTATCATAATTTGAATGATTTGTGCTTTTGAAGGAGATCATTAAGGACGATATACTTGCAACAATCTGTGTAAGATTGCTGATTACATAGGGAGCGGTTGAGAGGAGATAATACAGTCTACAAGGAACAAGGATTTGGACCACTCATCATCAGAGAGAGATATTTTTGTTTTCTGCAGTTTTTTTCTTTTATTGATAACACAATTTCTACACGTAATTTAGAAAGGATATAAATATTTTGATTAGGAGAGTTAGAATAGTTTGGGATTTTGAGATTTCAATTAATATTGTTTGTACCATTAATTTTGATTGTTCACGTACGGAGAACAAAATTTTGAGAATCCTTATATGAGATTTGTTTATTGAAAACTTTTGAGTGTGAATTATTTCATTATTTTTTTTTTCAATATATAGTGTTAGATCATATGTGTTTTTTATTATTCCGGTATTCTCTGGACCTTACCTTTCACATGTAATAGCATAGATATTGAAGCACGAATTTTAACCCTGAGATAAAAGAATTAAAAATTGTGATAGAGTCATAATCACATCATTTAAATAATTTTAATTAATCAAAAAAATTAATTAGCTAATTATTGCTTGGCGCACCAAGACTTTAAATATCACAATAATATATATATATATATATATATATATATATATATATATATATATATATATATATATATATATACATATATAGTAAACTCTTAAATATTGGGGATCTGCAAGAAAGACTCTAATGAGTATCAATTGTTTTGCCGAACGTTTTCGCCAAAGAGAATTAATTTGGCTTCTTCAGGGCTGAAAGAGAATAAATTATAATTAGCTACTACATATTATCTATTGAAAACATTATTGATCTTACCGTAACTTAGAATTGTAGAGTTAGAATATTAAAAAAACTTTGCTAGTAACATAATGGTGTTTTTTGTTACTATGTGCAAAATAAAAGTTTTTTTTAAGGTTTGAAATGTATGGTAGCTTTGAACTTAAAACGCAAAGGTTTACCCAAGGTTAATCGAAAAACCTTGGGGAGATAGTAAAATCTAGGACCATAGCCATTCTAACTATGGAAGGATTTGGCTAGTTTCTCGTCAATAATTTTGTTGTTTTTAAGTTTAGTGATATATCGGATGATTTTTTTGGTGTAAGTTAAAGTGGGATTGCAAAGAAGTGGATTGTATTTGCTATCATCTAGGAGTTGTTGGCTCAAGTTAATGTATTACTTCTCTTATCATAAGGATTGTGGCATTACCTTTATCACTAGTTACTTCCATTAAACAAGCAAGGGACCACTCCGTTAGTCACTACCTGGTACAAAAAAAGTGGCTAGCAACCGTTTTTTAAACTACCATTCGACAAACCGAATTAGATATGAAATTAAACCTGCTACAAGCCCTCAGCCTTAGAGTACACATGTTGACACAACCGCTTTATAAAGAAGAATCTCTCAATCTACTGAAGTACATTCTCATAGTTAACTCCTATCCTGCATCCATCATCAATAAATTTTTATATTCCAAAAACTATAAGCAGTCCATAACTGAAACACCCAATGGGCTAACATTAGCGTCCATTTATAACAAAATACAGGTGGATAGTTCTCCTCTCACTCCTGAACAAACTACAAAATATGCTTCACTCCCGTACTTCCCACAAATTAACGAACAAGCTAAACAAACTTTTCAAAAACTTATGTATTAAAATAGCCTTAAAATAGACTACAACCTTAGGAAAGTTATTTTTGAAGACAAAAACTCCATTGGCCCCTCTAGAACAAACTAATGTCGTCTACAATATACCCTGGGCAGAGTGTAACTCCTGCTGCATTGGCCAGACCAAACGCTCTCTTCAAGGACTAACGTCCCACAAAAGCAGCATTAGGATTTCTAAACCATCTTGTGCCCTTACACAACATACCATTTCAACTAAACACAGTATCGATTTAACGCAAACCAAAATACTGTGCAAACAACACAATATTGTCACGAGCGATCCATCCTTAAAATATGCCAAATTATAAAAACATCCAGCGTCCCTAAATAAAAGAACCGACATCGACAACTTGAGCCAGATATATCACTCTGCCATCATACAAAACAAATAAAAAACCCCTTACAAGACATGAACTTCATTCCTATTCTTCTTCCCTGTTTCTTTTTTTTTACTCCAAATTGGTACATTTTCCATTGAGTATAATATATGAAATAAAAAGAGGTAAAAAAAAATAAATACTTTTTTAAAAAAGATCGGTCCTTTGTCGTTTACCAATTCTCTCGATAATCGCACCTCACTGTGATGAAATTATGACATTATACAACGGTTAGAAAACAATCGAAAATATTAGTGTGGTTTGACTCATGAAACTGTAAAGACCTTAATAGGCGAGCGGTTTACCCCTATAAGCAGAGCATCAACCGACTAAAATTTTTTTTGCATTTCTAATGCACCAAACCTTTTTTATTCGATTCTATATATTTTTCCAAGATGAAATGTATTTTTTTTTTAATTTTTACAAGTGGGCCTGCAATTGTTATTAACAAATAACTTATACAAAAAAGCAATTTCACCGAATTGTTTCGGAATCAATTTTTTAGGTGCATCTCATCAAAATAAACACTTTTTCTTTCTTGATAATTTTTCGAAAAATGCTTCCTTTTCGAGTTATTTGCATTTTTTTGTTGAAAAAATGCCGTAATTAGTGATTTTTGGGATTTTTTTTCTAAAAAACTTCTATATGAATTGCAATTTTACAAATAGTTTTATAATCTTTAAACCATCGAGTACAAGTTAGAATATTTTGACAAGGATAAATGTTTTCTATCTCGCTAAAAACGTGGACCCAAATATTTCGAATATGCCTTTCGAGAGTATCCGGCTAAGCGTGTGCAGCGGTTGAGGTGCTGTAGGCGCTAAAAAAAATGCATCTAATGAAAAATTACCACCTTCGAAACCAGCATTATTACAACATTACTTAAGAGCAAAGTGGCAAATAAATGAATGGATTCAAGCAAAAAACAATATTACTTCATCTCTTGATCCATTAACCCATGATTGGACAATGGAAAATAATTGTTTCGATTTTAATTATTTTGAAGGCGAAACCAGTTTAGATACGTTACAAAAGTATTTCTGCTCATGTACCGGAAAATGTTCTACGAAAAATTGTAATTGTATTTCCTATAATTTAGAATGCTGCGCAGTGTATGCATGTACACCAGAGAATTGTAAAAATGTTAAAGACGACTCTATTGAAGACAATGAAATCAGCTTATTAGATGGAAATCCTGTTGCTGTTGACGAAAATTTTCAAATTATTGACAATGAAAACGATGTATAATTAATATTATATTTTAATTTTATTATATTTTTCAATGAAAATTAATTATATATTGCTTAATGTATTTCACTGTAATAAAACATTCAATAATATAGTCACCACGTATATTAAAAGAAAAATTACATTATTATAGCATTGTAAAAAATTAATTTTAATTGTTTAATTATAATATGTCTATATAAAAATAATTAGAAATATCTTTTTTTTTAATAAATTGTACGTAATATTTGTATTGAATTATTTTTTTAAATTTAAACAAATATTTCTACGAGCCGCACGCTTGTATCGCCGCAACCGCTGTACACACTTAGCGGTAGACTGCTCCCAAAATCCCAAAAATCACTAATCTAAAAAAATCCCAAAAATCACTAATTAAGGTATTTTTTCAACAAACAAATGCAAATAACTCGAAAAGGAAGCATTTTTCGAAAAATTATCAAGAGAGAAAAAGTGTTTATTGTGATGAGATACACCTAAAAAAAATTGATTCTGAAGCAATTCGGTGAAATTGCTTTTTTGTATTAGTTATTTGTTAATAACAATTGCCAGCCCACTTGTAAAAATTTAAAAAAAATACATTTCATCTTGGAAAAATATATAGAATCGAATAAAAAACGTTTGGTGCATTAGAAATGCAAAAAGAATTTTAGTCGGTATATTGTGTTTCTAAGCGTCTTTTGAGGAGTAAACCGCTCGCCTATAAACTAACATCCAAACGAAGCCATCGGTAAAAATAAAAATATCACCAACAAATAAAATAAATGAACAATAGTGCTTACAGTTTTTCTTGTGTTTTTTAGTTAGTTAGTTCAGTTTTAATGTTAAGTTATCGTATGTTAGAGTTTTTATAACATCTAAAAAAAACCTACAAATTGTTTTTGTAAGTATGAACCCCGTTCGTTGTTTACTTATATTCTAAGATCATTTCAAAGCATATGTATATATATATATATATATATAATATTTCAAAGCATATATATATACACATATATATATATATATATATATATATATATATATATATATATATATATATATATATATATATATATATATATATATATATATATATGCTTTCTGTGGTTTTCCGGATTTGACTCCGCATTGAATAATTTTGGTTTGGAGAAAAACCATAATTTTGAAGACGTTTCGACAAGATTGCACTTGTCGTTGTCAAGTCAGGTAGTAACGTTTCTCGCTGATGCTTGAAGTAGACTACTTCAATCAGTTTACTTTTTTTCTGTTTAAATTGTGTAAATTATTTACAAATAATCCTAATACATAGTTGTCTCTAGGTACAATCACTTACAAATAATGTTTAATACTATGAAGAAAATCCGAAACCGTATTTTTCAAATTTCACTATTTATTGTTTCGCAAAATCTATTGATAACTGCACTTGAAGTATACTCAATGATTATTTGTAACGTTAACTTTTGTAAGGTATCATAAGTCATTTCGTAAGACGAATTAATAAGAAAGGATAAAAAGCATGACATCATGTCATGTGGCTAGTTCTAACTTCTTATAGACGTAATAACTACATTTTCAATTAAACAAATTTCTCTAAAATCGAAAGTACTTGAAATAGCGCCATCTAGCGCCTAGTAGCTGTAGTTTAGACATGTTTTCTCACGATGACCTTATTACCAGCTGTACATACAATTTCAGTTTGATTTAGGAGTTGGTCAAAAAGGGTTGGGGTGTGTGATACCCCGGTACATCAGTGTTGTAACTTTTAATTGTTTTATGTTCTAGAGGTAAATTTACATGACATTTTTGATATTTTTTCGAGATGAGCTATGATTTTTATTTTTCTTTCACAGTAATCACAGTAGGAGACAAATGGGATACGAAGATCCAAAATTAACGTAGGCAGTCCTGGCAGAAGAAGAACATCATTGCGTAAAACCTAAAGATAATGGTACGAAATATCAATGAAGCCATGATAGAAAATAAGGCAGTCAACTCTATATCCAACCATCGTTAACGGTTTCGAAACTGTGTTTTGAAGAAAACCAATAACGAAATTTTAAGTTATATCAAAAAAATCAAACTGGGTTATTTCAAACGCATTTCCCTCTCTCTCTCGAATATCACTACAGTCTAAATCGAGCATTTACCTTTTCCAAACTATGCCTCTATCCTTGTCGGTCCCGGGCCAACCTTCCCCAAGTTCTCACGTCTATAACAGCAAATTTGGCGCGTCGGCTGCAACTAGATCCTCCCACTTTTTCTGTATGTGTTACAATAATCATTTTATTTTAATGGCCTAGTAAGTGAATACAATTTTTACTAGTGAACTGACGAAAAGTCGCATATTTTTCGAGAAAATCATAAAAAACCTTCAGAAAAAGTTAACAAATTGGCTGGTGTTCTCGGAAATGTGAGTGTTAGGCCTTTATTTTTTTAAGAAAACTTAACAGACGATCTTACTATGATTGAAAAGACCATTGAGCCTATTATTACTGTCGAGTTACAAACACAAATTAATAGTTGTAATATATAATTTAGTCTTAGTTTTTCCCCCTCTAATTAATTTTTTTTATTTACTTAAATATTTCAATATCGCGAACACATTGAGTGATATGAATAAAAAATAGTAAGTGCTTCTACTCTACGTCTATTTTTATAAGTTGTTTTATAAATAAGTAAGTTTATTTTAAAAAATTAAAGCAGAATCATTTACTTACTTTTAATTCATAAACAGCATTGATTTAATTAACTCAGAAATTCAAGAATCAGAAAGAGTATAATAAACATTCACCTGCGCTTGTTTTGCCAACGGTCGATATTTTATTTGAATTTTAATCTATAGAAAATAAAGACCAAAGTATCTGCTCACAATTGAAGTAAAATATTCAAACTAAGTGATAGAGGTAACTTACTCCTTGCTTTGCAATTATACCAAGACTAACATTCTCACTTCAATGAAATAATGACAGTCACATACCGTATCAAACGAAATCTCGGAATAGGAAAATCATAGTAAAGAATAAATAACTCTAACTTTACTCTAACTCTAACTCTAACTAACTTCATGATTTTTTTTAGATTTTTTTTATTAACAAAATCTCATCAGCCAAATTGGCTATTACCGAAACAATAATAGCGAACAATAATTTGCATTACATTTATAATGTTAGTTTAGATAGCATTTAAAACGTTGATTGAGGTTAATAAACATTTTATGTTTGAAATATTGTACTGTAGACCTAAAATATCGCTAAGTTTGTTTGGTATATTGTACAACATGCGCTTTGGCGTTAATGCTGGACATTTCTCTAATATATGTTTGACTGTTAATTTTTTATCACAGTTGTTACATCTTGGTTCTTGTTTTTTGGAGAATACGTAGCTATTAGTTAATTGCGTATGACCCAGTTGGAGTCGCGTTAATATTACCTGGTCTTTTCGACTTGTTGGTGATGTGGGCCAGGGTTTAATATTTTTTTTATTTCGCGTAGCTTGGCCGATGACACTTTACACTTTTCTTCCCACATATATCGCACTTTATATTTAACCGCCGCTTTTACGTCAGCACTCGTAAATGTTGTAGTACACTCCGCACTATCACTACTTGCAGCTTCTTTTGCAGCATTGTCTGCCTCTTCTTTTCCTGGAAATCCAATATGTGATGATATCCAGAATAACATAATGTTTTTTCCATTCAGTTGAGCGGTGTGGATTTCTTCTTTTATCTTGATGACTAGGATTAATTGGGTACACATATTGGATTGACTGTATGGAACTTAGAGAGTCTGTGAGTATAATATAATTGGTATTATTGGATGCGTTAACAGCAAGGATGGCCTGGTATAGAGCATATAGTTCAGCAGAGTAAATGAAGTACTCTCAAGGGAGTTTGTATTTATTTGTGGATGTTGATGTTATAACTGCACCACCAGTACCTTCACTTGATTTAGATGCGTCTGTGTATATATGTGTATAATCCTTGTAGTTGTAAAGCATATCGTTGAAGGCGAATTTGATTAACTGTGGGTTTTTTGAATGTTTGTTGAAAGAAATGAGGCGGGTTAGGCACTGAAGGATTTTTATTTGCCATGGAGGAATTGAGGATGACTGGGAGAAAAAACATTCTGGGAACGTGTAGTTTAATTGATTGTGTAATTAGCAGATCTTGGCTTATTTGTGAAGATATTTGGGAACTTTTATGTAAAACAATTGTAAATAGTGGGGTTTTTTGGGTTAGACCTGATTTTTGCGGCGTATGCTACACTTAAATAAAGTCTTCTGTCTTCTAAGGACGGTTCACCAACTCCACAATAACTACTTTTAATTGGTGTTATACGAAAAGCTCCAGATATTATACGTAAAGATAGGTTGTGAAGACTGTCAAGTTTTTTTAGCAGTGTCTTAGTGGCTGTAGAATACACAGTAGATCCATAATCTAATTTTGATCTGATTAGTGTTCTGTATAACATTAAAAGTATTTGGCGATACGCACCCCCTTCTTTATTTGCCAGAGTTTTTAAAAGATTTAATCGCTTGTGACAAGATAAGATCAAATTGGTTATATGAAGTTTCCAGCTTAGAGTTTCTTCGAACGTCATGCCCAAGAATTTTATTGACGTTACACGTTTTAGGTTCTCATCACATAGTCTTAGGTTGGGGGTGTTTGTGATATTTTTCTTGGAAAACAGGATGAAATAAGTTTTTTCAGTGGAAAAACAGAAACCTGTTTTTTGTTACCAGAGTTCCAAGTGTTTTATAAAGTTCTGTGTGTGACAAAATATATTTTGTATATTTTTATCTTTGCAAAAAACTACAAGACCATTGACGTAGACGTATGCCATTATAGGCGGTTTTAGATTTTTAAGAATATCATTGATTGCCACTATAAAGAGCGTAGGACTTATAACCGATCCTTGAGGAATGCCATTTTCTGGATTCATTATATCTGATGTAGTGTTGTTGGATGTTTTAACTATGTAATTTTTTTATTATATAATCGTGTCAGGCTGTATCGAAAGCTTTTGATATGTCAAAGAAAACTGCTAGACATTTATTCCTTAGTGCGAATGCTTCAGAAATGTCACTTTCTAAATCTAGGATATTACCTATGGTTGACCTTTGCTCTCTAAAACCACTTTGTTCTGGAATAATTAAATCTTGTCTCTCCAGGTGCCATCTTAGACTATTATTAATATTTTTTTCTAGTAACTTACACATGACGCATGTTAAAGATATCGGTCGATATGACTCAGAACTTGTTTTAATACTATTAGGTTTTTGTATAAGTATAACTGTTGATTCATGCCACTTTTCAGGAAATCTGTGCTGTAGCCAAATATTATTAAACAGATTTAGAAGTTGTTTGTGAGCGCTATCTGGAAGCTATTTGCTAAAAATACTAGGAATATCGTCCGGGCCAGCGCTAGTTTCTTTGAGATTTGATAATGCTTCTGTATACTCTAATTGAGAAATGGGTAAATTTAACGGTTCATTTGTGTTAGGTATAATGCTAATTTTCTTATTTTCTTCTTGCTGTTTGTAATTAACCAAAAATTTTTTATAATTAGTATTACTGGATCGGTTTTTGTATGTTTTAGCAAAGATTTTGACAATCTCAGTATTACTAGTAACTGCTTTTCCATTTATTTCGAGGCTTTTAATATTCTGATTGCTATTTAATACGGATATTCTTCGGACTTTGTTTCATACTTCAGTCATGGGAGTGTTTGCATTTAACGTTGATACATATTGAGTCCATGACTGGCGTTTGGCATTTCTAATTGTCTTTTTGGCTATAGCACGTTGTTTTCTGTATTAAATTTTATTCTCAACAGTTTTGTAGCGATTGTAGCAACATGGTTGCGTTGTTTTATGCATGTGGTCTTTCCTATTGATTTTTCTGCTGCTTTTGTGATAATGGTAACAAGATTCTTTAGTGTCTCTTCTATATTTCAGGTACTTTTAAATGTGGTCATACTGCTTTTGATTAAATTGCAAAAAAGATTCCAGTTAGGGTTTTTTAAATTCCATTTTGGAGTAAATGTTTATCCACATTGGTTTTTGTTACTATGAATAAAAAGTGGATAGTTATCACTGTTGTATAAGAAGTCGAGCTTATCCCAGGTGAGCTGTGGGGTCTGACCTGGTTCGCATATCGTAAGGTCTATACATAAAGATTCACCATTCTATATATTAAATCTAGTGGGCCTGCCATCGTTTAAGACTGAAAGGTTGGTCTGTTCAAATGTCTCTTCTAGCAGTTTTCCTCTAGTATTTATAACAGAAGAGCCCCATAAAAAGTTGTGGGTATTAAAATCGCAACAAATAAGTCTGGGTTGGAGAATGTGTTGTAACAGTTCAGTTAATGCTTCTGAGTCGACTTGCGTTGATGAAGGTGGCTATAAGTTACAAACGTAGATATTTGGACTTGAGTTAAGTTTAATGCAAATTGCTTCTAAATTAGTTTGGAGAGAAATTACAGCTTTCAATTAACTTTTTTACAAAGATAGCTCTCGGCCGCTGGCTTTTTCTTGGCTAGTTCGATTTTTGCAGTAAATTTTAAATTGTTTTAAAGCTTCTATTTTTTCATTTTTGAAATTAGTTTTCTGAAGACAAATTATATCTGGATTGTATCTAGCCAGAATTATTTGGAGCATCGGAAGGTTATTGTAATAGCTGCTAATGTTCCATTGCAAAATTGAAGAGAAGCCCGTGTATAATAAATAAAAACTGAAACTTGGGATTTGTTTCATTTGTCTCCCAAAAAAGAAAAATGCTAGATAATGCACCGACCACCGTACTATAGGCTTGATGTCTCACACACTTAAATTGTTTTTAAAGATCATTCATAAACGCATTTACAAAACACTTGATATGGATATTGAAGAAACTCAATTTGGATTCCGTAATGGCGCAGGTACCCGTGAAGCTCTATTTGCATTCAACGTACTAATCCAGAGATGCTTGGATGTGAACCAAGATATGTACGTCTGTTTCATAGACTACAACAAAGCTTTCTACAAAGTCCGGCACAAAGAGCTAATGGACATCCTCAAAGCAAAACAAATACAACACAATGACCTTCGAATTATAACAAATCTATATTATAAACAGCAGGCACACGTACACATTAATGAACACACATCAGAAGAGTTTGAAGTTAAAAGAGGAGTGCGACAGGGGTGTGTATTGTCACCACTACTATTCAATGCATACTCTGAAGAAATTATGAAAAGAGCTCTTGAGGGAGAAACAGCAGGAATCAAGGTCAATGGAACACCAATTAACAACATTAGATATGCGGACGATACTATCATAATAACAGACAACCTCGGAGACCTCCAAAAGTTAATGAACAAGATAGTTGAGTATGGAGAGGAATATGGATTATCAATAAACACCAAGAAAATAAAATTTATGAGGATATCAAAAACCCAAAATAATGGTGAAAGCCTGACAATTAACGGTAGTGCTTTAGAACAAGTTGAAAACTACCACTATCTTGGCACAATAATTAATCACACAAATGATTACTCCAAAGAAATCAAAGTTCGAATAGAGAAAGCACGTACAAACTTCAATAAAATGAGAAAGGTACTTTGTACAAGAGAACTAAAATTGGACTTGAGAGTTAGGCTGGCAAGGTGCTATATTTTCTCGACTCTGCTTTATGGGATAGAAGCATGGACACTTAACGCGTCGACTGCTAAAAAGTTGGAAGCATTTGAAATGTGGGTGTATAGAAGAATCCTGAAGATATCATGGACCGAGCATGTAACAAACAACGAAGTCATGAGAAGAATCAACAAAAGAATGGAAGTATTGTAAACCATCAAGACACGAAAGCTGCAATACCTGGGGCATATTATGCGTAATGAGAGATACAACCTACTTCAATTGATTATACAAGGGAAAATCCAGGGCAAGAGAAGTGTAGGAAGAAGAAGAATCTCATGGTTGCGTAACTTGAGGGAATGGTACGGATGCACATCAATTTAACTATTCAGAGCAGCAGCTTCTAAGATCAGAATAGCCATGATGATTGCCATCCTCCGTCGCGGAGATGGCACGTGAAGAAGAGGAAGAAACTTGGGATCGTTACAGATGTTTATGACTCGATCCCTGAGATAACTCACTTTCAATCTTTGATGTCTCACTATCCAAGTAAAGTCATCTGTAAATGTATCAGTAGTTTCTTTTTTATTTTTGTACATCTAGATTTAATGGACCTTTGTTTGAAGTAAGGGTATATTGCTGTTAGCATTTTCACTAAAGCTTCTAAATCGTTAGTGTAGTTTTTTATGACGCAGACTGGATCCTGTGTACCATAAACATTTTCAAATAGATCGGATATTTGATTAAAATCAAGAATAAATTAAGGGTTTTGCTCTGAGATGAATGCCTTGGCCAGTTCCATAAGTATGTGAGTTGGTGTCTTTTCCTTGCTTTTTTTTTGGTTTTTTGGATGGAGCATCATTTGGTTTAACAAACGGGTCTAGACTTGAGTTTTCTGAATCAGCGTCTTGCGCTGGAGGAGGTGTGACTATTTCTTAAAAACTGGCGTTTTGAGCTATTTTGTGTAGACTGGGTTGTATCTATATTGATGATTGGTTGTGCGGTTGGAGTTGTTGAGGGGTTAGTTTGAAGTATTTGGGTAGGTGTGGATTGCGAAGATGTTTGGGAGTGATGATTTTCGTTATAATTTTCAGAAACTGATTCTTGGGCTGTTTTGCAATTTGCTGCAGTATGGCCTTGCCTTTTACATGAAAAACATACCAAGGAAGCTTGTGACAAAAAATCCTACAGTTGGTGTTATCATAATTAATTAATATGGATTCAGGTATTAAGGCAAGCGGTGGTGTGATAAAAAATTGTCGTCTAAAACTATAAACGTGACTGAATTCCGGCAAACCGGCACTTAATCTTGAGAAATGACATGGAAGACATGGTTTTAAAGCCCAATTTTTTAACGTCCTTTTATATCAAGCCGACTTATGATAAATACAATAAATTCCTGTGAAACGACTCTGTTTTATATAATTTTAAAGAGTACTTACAGAATGGAAGAGAACACACTCTTATGCACTTATATTGTTAAAATAAAAAAATTTTAATCAATCATTAAGTTTTTGTTTAGAGCTGACAAATTCGCACTAATTAGTATACTTGTCAGGACCGAACTGTTTCTTTGGATTTATTATAAAACAACGAACCAATAATATATAAAGCCATAAATAAAACACTTGGCAAATGGGGAAATAATTATTGCACAAATAAAACAGTACATTTTTTGCCAAGGACAAAATGAAAATAAAAAATAGTTTTGACATTTTAAACACTATAATTGACATTTGATTTAGGAGCAGACTAAACTGGCGGGCAAAAATTACGTCACTTTGAAATTGTGATGCTCTGTATCGGTACGTTTGCAAATCGTAAATCAGTTTAGTAATCAATGGGGAATAATTTATGTTTGGAAAACTGTCATCTGTCGCATATGTTACCTGTCAGGTATTGTGACGTATTTAAGATTTTTATATAGCGTGCGTTCGCTGTAATTCAAAATTTAAATATAAAAATTCACATTACGTTCCATGTTTTTATTTTAGCTTTAATTTGTTTTCATAATACCTATTCATTGCATAGTGTACTGTCTATTTAAATCGTTTAAGGTGGCGCACTAGTGTACAAATATTTACGTTATTGTGCTACCAATACGAAGCACTTGTTACATGTAATCTCGTGTCTCGCCTTCTACATGAACCACTTGTATACACGTGTTATGGCAAACTATTATTAAAAAATGGTAACTAAAGTCCTTTTACCCTTTTAAGGCCGATATGCAACTAAGATATAATCAGTAGGCTTTAAACAGTGGGGCGTTGATATTTAATTCCGATCGATTGAAAAGTAAAAAGATGTAATTTCCTGTATTTTTTGTTCAGTAATAATATTGGATTTTACTGTATAAAAGGCAAATAAAAAGCGGGAAGAAATATTTCAAATACTTGAATTTATTTGATATCAAATGTTCATTAAGGTCTCTATTAGTCTCTATTTTGCGTAGAGTGAAAATTATACGCATGGTTTTGCATGTAGAAAAATTGTAAAATACTTGCCAACTAGCTGGTATGTCCAAATTTAAATAAAATACATCCGAGACTTTACTTTCTGCAGACATTGTATTAAATATAACCTTGAAACAAAGTGGCACTAAATCATTTTCAAGTTTTCAGCAAAACAAAAGGTTTAAACATGTGTAGTCCAGTAATTAATACCAAAGCTATGGAGAGTATGCAATCCAGTAATTAGATCGAAGGTACTTAATCGTTTAATTAAAACACACCTCAAAGTCCGAATTGAATTCCCGAAATACTTTTCTGTTGCTTCTTTTTAGCAAACGATTTGTCCTATTCACTATATGATATTTAACTATCAGAGTCGTCACTTCTGAATTGTCTATCCGAATAATTAGAGGCCGGACCTCATCTATAACTCGCTCGGTTTAAAAAGACTGAACAATTATGACTTTCGTATATCTAATACAATTTTGCCATTGTTATGCCTTTATTTGTTTTAGCTATTCTTTCCATAAACTAAGAACGCTAGCTTCATCTGTTGTTTTAGATGTATGTTTATAATAAAACTTTTTGGCTATCCTCAAACTAACTCGATAGTATTAAAGTGGCAATGGTGGGGCGGAAGTCAAAGAACTTCGTGGCCATATTTAAGAGCCATTTGGTCAGTGACAAATTTCTTTTGAATTTTGTGCTCTCCACCCCTTTGAAGAAAATCGACTTTTAAAAATATGTCACTGTTATAAATTTTCTTTTCTGTCAACCACAACTTTAATTCTTCTTTTGTCCAGCTGCTTGAAGGAAACCTCTCTTCTACTTTTGAGTGGTGGATGCATTATACAACACTATTATGAATGGTCGCTCCAATTTTTTTAACAACTTTTCTTCAAACCATTCTTCAAAAATATTTTCATCCATATTACCGGTAGAATTTTATTAATTACTAAATTCTATTACAAAACTTCCTAGTTAAAATTACATTTAAGTAAGTGTCTATGTCTAGAGGTGAGAATTACAAGGTACAAAGCAATGGACTTATAATGAATTGATGTTTTATTTGTAAGATTATAAATGGGGATTGAACGCTGTTGAACACGTTGTCTAATTAAAATATTCACCTCATATAGATCGTTAAGTGATTGTTTGAAGTTGAGTAAAGTGTAGTACTCATTTATTAGCTACCAGTAAAACATATACGAATATGCCACAAAAATGGAAATAGTTAAAATAAGTAAATAGAGATTTTTGGTAGAGGTCAAGACATGACTACTTGTCATATATACAATGGCGATTAGACGAAACTTCACCGGCAAAGTGGCTACTAGCGAAGATAATAGAAACACATTCCAGAGCCGCAAGTTTTACAAGTGTCGTAGTTTTTCAAAAGGCAAACGGAAAAATAACTACTCATCATATACACAAGTTATTACCAAGTATGGGAACCCAACTCAAGAAAGACAACTAGATCACGTAATATGTGGAAAAAATTTATTTTTTGTATACTATTTCTAGTATTTTTGAAACCGTCAAATGCAGAATTGAAGAAAATATATGCTCCATCGTCCGGATTATACTTAAAGCATCTAAGCAGTGTATACATAGATCGAGGAATATTTAAAATGAAAACACAAATAGAAGAAAATCAACGAATTTTAGACGGTAAACGGAAGACAGAGTCCATTGTACAAAGCCTGAAAGATATGTGTCAGACAAGCAATACATTAAATTGTGAACTAGTGAATAAGGAACTAAAAAGTGAAAACTTGAAGGTAAGTAATAATGCTATTATCTATTAAGGAGTTTGTTTATATTATATTATTTATATATA
Source organism: Diabrotica undecimpunctata (assembly GCF_040954645.1). Taxonomy (NCBI): domain Eukaryota; kingdom Metazoa; phylum Arthropoda; class Insecta; order Coleoptera; family Chrysomelidae; genus Diabrotica; species Diabrotica undecimpunctata. The sequence goes on along the minus strand of NC_092813.1, from coordinate 459,960 downwards.
TATATATATATATATATATATATATATATATATATATATATATATGTATATATATATATATATATATATATATATATAGAAAAAGTAGTCCAAAATTTTTTGACTAGTTTGGAAAAAATATATGTAAATACTTTTTTCTTTTTGGGTGTGGTAGTCAATAAAAACAGAGCTTTGCTAAGGCGTACTATTTATTCTTGGATTCAGAATTCTGTTTTTATTGACTACCACACCCAAAAAGAAAAAAGTATTTACATATATATATATATATATATATATATATATATATATATATATATACATATATATATATATATATACATATATATATATATATATATATATATATATATATATATATATATATATATATATATATATATATATATATATATATATATGTTCGGAAAGATTTCCGCGGTTAGTACAATTAAACTTAGAGCTAAGATTAATATTATTATAAAAATTAATATTAAACTCACCAGTCTTCCGGGTTGAACCGCGTCGATATCCATTTTGCCGAGCTTTCGACATCCTCTCTGATGTCTTCTTCAGGGCTTCCGAGGTCTCAGTCTCCCGAGCCCCCAGACACTACTACACTCACTAGTCACTTCTAGTTCACTCACTAGTTCACAAGTGAACTCGGCAAAATGGATATCGACGCGGTTCAACCCGGAAGACTGGTGAGTTTAATATTAATTTTTATAATAATATTAATCTTAGCTCTAAGTTTAATATATATATATATATATATATATATATATATATATATATATATATATATATATATATATTAATGACTGCAACCTCAAAATAAAACTTTATTTTACATACCGTGTCAGTCAATAATACCTAACTACTTTATATATATATATATATATATATATATATATATATATATATACAGTGTGTCCATAAAGTATAGAATAAATTAGATATTTCCTAAATGAAAAGCCTTTTTAAAAAAATCTAAAACACGTCGATTTTTAAATTTAATGTTCTACATTTTACAATAGAATTTCATTATACAAGGTGATGCACATTACAGTGATGACGTCATCGGCTCTTTTTTTAAATGTAACACCCTGTATTTAGAACATTTTTAGATCGATAAAAATGAGTTGATCTTAAAAAAGTATAATACTGGGGGTCTAACGGATGTAATTTGAAAGATATGCGCTTAGAAAATTAATTTTTATTGATTTATAATATTAATAAATTATAAATAAATTATAATCCAGTAATTAATACATGACTTAATCTTAAATGTTCGAATTGTAGCCCTTGTTGTATTTGACAGTAACCCAAACGTTGTACAAATTCTTGTAGAACCTTGTTTATGCTTTCTTGAGAAATATTGTTTATTTCTTTACGAATTCTTGTTTTTAAGTCTCCAATATTTGCAAGTTTCATTTTATAAACAATATTCTTTAAATGACCCCACATAAAATAATCCAAAGGATTGAAGTCTGGCGACCTCGCTGGCCGTTCAATATGTCCACGTCTTCCAATCCACCTGTTCGGAAAAATTTCGTTTAGGTACCTTCGAACATCTAAAGCATAATGCGGAAACGCACCATCCTGTTGAAGCCATAAACTTTTATCAAAACCTCCAAGATTAATTGTACTGGGAAATAAATTAACTAAAGTAGGTACGAGATACCCACTTAAAAACTGAAGGTATGCTGGCCCGTTTAAATTACCTTGGAAATAGTAGGGTCCAATGATTTTATTCCTTACAATGCCAGCCCACACGTTTACCTTTTGCGGGTATTGTGTATGATGTTCCCGCATCCAGTTAGAGTTTTCTTTTGCCCAGTATCTACAAGTCTGACGGTTGACCTCGCCATTTAATTTGAATATAGCCTCATCAGCAAAATAATATTTTGAACCAAGAGAGGGTTTCGTTGGCTGTTATCCATCATTATTTTGCAAAATTGTATTCTTTTATCTGGATCATATTCGTTTAATTCCTATACAACTGTGCATTTTACTTACTTTACTTACTTTTACTGTGTACCCTTATTTTGCAAACATCAAAATTACTACTAACCTTACGAACAGAAGTGTGCGCATCTTCTTCAAAAGCAAGTAGAACATCGAATGTTGTAACATAATTTACAGAGGGACGACCTGATTTGCGTGCATTTTCAACCGTACCAGTTTCTCGAAATTTCTTTTCAATCTTATTTACTGTTGACTGCGTGATGGGTATTTCTGGATATTTATCATTAAATAAATTACACACTTCCATCTGAGTTCGCGATTTGTCTCCATTTCCAATCATCATGAGTATTTCAATTCTTTGATTTACACTCAAATTCATTTCTAATTAAAATTAATTTTAAGCAATAATACAGAACATTCACGAATTAATACAATTATTGTACTACTTAATTGTTATTGAACGTTACTAAAAATAATTACAGTTTACCAAAAACTAGAAGTAGGCTACTTTTTTGCAATTGATAATAAATAATTTATTTTCTAAGCGCATATCATTCAAATTATATCCATTAGACCCGAGTATTATACTTTTTTGAAATCAGCTCATTTTTATCTATCCAAAAATGTCCTAAAATACAGGGTGTTGCATTTAAAAAAAGAGCCGATGACGCCATCACTGTAATGATCATAACACTTTATTGATACCGATTCGAGCACGGGAAGTTTAACGAATTTGTCCTCCTAGGCCATATATTTGGCCATTTAATTTAATAAAGCGATAGCAGCTTTCGCTAAAAGATTATATCTTTTACATTTATAATAACGTTGATATCGTTTATGCCACAAACTTATTTAGAGGCTTATGAAAAACTGGTGAAAAACATACTTTCTAAAAAAAACAGAATCTTCTATGACCCTTACTAGGCAAGAGAGCCTTTTATATTTAAAACCAAAGCATTTTATTCCTAAAATCATACTTCCATTGTCTATCAACAGTAAGAGCTGAAAATTGAAGGGACACTAAATGAAGATCTGAATTGTGCGTTCTAACTTACATATGGCATATGCGGTAAAGAAGTAAAAATTTATAACCCGTTAAAATGATGGTATTTGTAAAATACCGCTTCGGAAAACTAGAATGGAGAACCATTTGAGCTCGGTTTTGTTTTAGATTTGAACTTTTTCACAATGAAGCGCGATTGCAAAATTGGCAATATCTTGGCTTCGGTGGCACGTAAAACAAATTTTTTTTAAACTGGGATAGCTCAACAAAAAGTTGTTTACATAATCGCTTTCTACGATAAACAAATCGTCACTATTTTTATTGGTTACATTACATACCATTATAAAAAAACAAAGTTATTAAAATTTATAAATTTCTGCAAAATCAAGGGTTTTTTGCAACTATTTTCGTGAATTCTTTATATATTTTAATTGAGAAACTCACAAATGGAAGAAATTTTTGAATCTACAATTTTTATTTTAACTATTTTTCTCTAAACTGGATAAAAAACGTTTATAGCCAAAATCACCTGTATATCTTCACAGATTTATTATTAACTAACCCTCATATATCTTTTAGAACCTTCAAATATCTGTATAAAATTTTTACGTGAAACCAATAATTTTTTCCCAGATGGACCTTTGTATAAATTAGTTCTCCGATAAAGATGAACTTTTCTACTTTTCAATACAATAAATAAAAATAGCTAAAGAAATACATATTTAAATATCTAATACTTTGTTTATGTTTACTAACTTGATATTTATTCACTAATTTGTTTTTCCGAAGTTTATTATATCATAATTATAATACCAACGAAAACGTAAAATTCAAATTAATGCATCTCGAATATGACGCGTGCACCCTGGCGATAATAAAAAATGATGAATGAATAAAAAAATAAACATTTTTTCAAATTAATTGCGTAACGGAAACGGTGTAAAATAAAATATAAAAAAAGTTTCTATTTACTTACCAGAGTGTAATATCCATCTTTGGCAAGCCGAAGGATTTTTGTCGGAAATCTGAACATTCTTAATCCATGAATTTTGTATGGTGATAAACCACATTTGTAATAACAACAAATATTTCCGGCCATCTGTAAAAACCATTTATTTATTATGGAAGTAACATTATTTTAGTTTAAAATTACTTTTTTCAAATATTATCGAATGTATGTATTATCCGGTAAAATTTATTTCTGAATAACTAATTTGTTCATTTCTCATACAATGTTTTTTTATGTTTTAAACACATATAATTAAAATTTTTTACTTACCTCGGACCAAATTTTTGTAATACACTTCCAAATAAAATAAAATATTTAAATTCTTTAAACTTATTTAGATATAGGAAGATTTAGAAGCCACAGTACGTTTATGTACAATTTTAGTTGACACGATATTTACTAGTTAATAGTAATAACTCTATTTTAAACGAATACGTTGTGATTCATGGTCTGTTTTTTGTAACATTTTTATTTGTAAGTAAACATGTTGCTACTATGTCAGTGAAATATTGCAACGCTGGTGAATTTAATTCAGTGGATCAAAAATGGACGTTTAGTTTAGTCCTTAACTTTTTCACATAGCACCATCTAGTATAATGTATATCAAACAAACAATGGTATATTAAAATCTATTAAGACAGAAAGAGTGGTGACATCTAGTGACTGTCTCAATTAGAATCAAACAAATTTATACATTGCGTTGGCTAACTAGTCCTATTTAAACAATGCTAATTGTAAGTACGATACTTTTGTAAGTATATAAAAGTTACCAGTTTTTTTTTAGTTATAAAGGAAGAAGCAGAAAAAATAAGGAAAGATCTAATTCTCACGAAAAGAGAGAAATCAAAAAAGACTAGGTATGTTGTTTTTTGAAATTTATTATAAATATATTCATAGATAAAACTATTTTTTTATTTTTTGTAAATTATTGAAAATAATTTTCTCACTTTTAATTTGTAGTCAAATCATGACATGTAAACATCTGATATGTATTTTCCTGTACGATACCCAAAGAGAGCAAAAACTGAATTTTGTAGTCTCTAACTCATAAAAATAGGAATGAAAATCGGTTTTCCCAGTTTCTTGTCTGTGGGCTACAATGTGCATAATGTGCAATGATATAACGAATGTAAAAGTTTATTCCAATATCATTTACATATTTTCGTCAATGATTTCAAAAAGTGGGAGTTTTCTGACTTAATATTTGATGCGATCTTTTTTACTTGTATTTACAGTTTTATAGTAAATATGCGTAATTATCATTGAGAATGTGCAGAGCACATGCTAAGTATAGGTTTTATTAAAGTACTTAAACTTTCTATTTATATACTAATAAGGTACTACCTCACATCTTTTTAGTAGTTGTTCTCTGGACTTAAGACACTCTCCCAAAGAAAAATCTAAAGGCTTACTCAAGAAAATTTCGAGTAAGCAACGAGTTTCATCATCATTTGTAGATAAATCTGAGGTTAAAGCATCACAGAAATACCCAAATGATAGTTCTACAACAGCAATGATAAAAAAGGACTCAGAGAGTAGCAGCAGTGACAGGAAAGACAGCACTGCCAGAAAAGAGAGTAAAACCAAGAAATGTTATTCCACCAAAAGTCCAATTAAGAAATCATTCGCACCCGATATGGCAGAAGAAAAGGTTAGAAACAATTAAGTTATTTATTATTTAAATTAAATTGCTTTAACACTAGAAGGATCGGCGCTTGACGCATACCTAGAAGTGCTGCAGCCATCATTTTGACGTAGGACTTAAAAAGCACTTGTTCCTTACTTTAATTCAAGTTAACTGCAAATTATAAAAGAAAACTATATTTACTAAAAGTATAACAATAATAATACCTATAATTAAATATCTAAATTAAACAATAGTACATTTGCCACATAAGTATTTTCTACAAGTATTACATGATTAACATGTTCGATCTTTTTTGCAATTAATGTTTATTTGACACTGCTTTCTCCTTATTTACTTTTTTACTTTACTTTAGTTTTTCTCTATTTACAGCACTTTCATCTGCTGTCTAATGTTCAGGTGCTTAAGAAATTTAAATACTACTGGAGTCCGCTTTCCGTTTCACATATTTTGCTCGAAGCTCGCCAATCGTTTGTAGAATAAAATCGGGGAGCTATTTGTTTTTTGTTGTTATTTCTTTAAATGTAATCCACGAATTCTTCTTCTTCTTCTTGTGCGTCTCCTATCGGAGATTGCATATCATCAAGGCTATCCTGACCTTGTTTACAGCTGACCTAAAGAGTTCATTATTGGAACAGCCAAACCACTCTCTCAAATTACGCAACCATGACATTCTTCTACGGCCTGGATTCCGTTTTCCTTCTATTTTTCCTTGCATTATATTTTGAAGTAATACATATTTAGTTCTCTCATCAGGTGACCCAAATATTTGAGTTTTCTTCGTTTGATCGTTGACAAAATTTCTGGGTCTTTTCCTATCCTTCGCATATCCTATCCAGGAATTAATTGCTTCCAAATCTAACACGTTATAGAACACATGCACAGGTTACCTTCGGCTACCAGCTCTCATTGTATATTTGGGTGCTATTTGATCGACTATAATAACACCAAATTTTGTTGCGTTATAATATATAATATATAAGCAATCGTTTCAGGGAGCTTTTAGCATCTTTGTCAATTTCAACTTGTGGATGCATTGTACTAAAGATTAGTATATTTTTTTTTCGGTTTTTCTTAGTAGACAGTAAGGTTTGTGTGGTTGCTCGACTTTAAAATAAATGGCTCATAAAGATGAGTTCGACTCGCTTTGTATAAATAAGGTCTATGTTTTCTTGAACGACGTATCGTACCGACGATACTAGTATTTTGGCCCTTTACCTTTTTTGCCAATGACAAAGATGTAAAAAAGTTGTCGGTAGTTATATTTCTCTCTTTTTTATACAAATGGCCGAAGCAGTTTTAGAACCAGAACGTGTTCTGGTATTGACTGAGTTTTGCGTTCGTAATCTTTTCCCAAATACGGAAATCTATTACAAAGGTATTTGCTGTCAACGTCCACTAAGAGCCAAAATTTATGAGGTTTATTTGCAATGTATTGAAAAAATGGACAGTGAGTTATAGAAAGAAATAGCTGCTCGTTACCGGTCAACTTTGCATTTGGAATATAGCAAGCACATTTAGCAATTTTCAAAAAAATTCGTTTCAAACTTCTGATGCCATGACGCAAACTTATCTGTGGTAATTATCAAGGATCAAGTGTTTTTCAAGTCAAATCGTAGGTACTTCATTATGTACTAGAGCCTATTCTTGCTCATAGTTTGTTTAAAAAAGTAGTCCAGAGATGGAAGCCCCAAGGAAACAGAACAAGAGGAAGGCCCCGTAAAAGATGGATAGACGACGTAGAGAGGGATCTTAAAACCATGAACATCAGGCAGTGGCGAAGGAAAGTATCCGACAGGGCAGAATGGAAGAACATTGTTAAGCAGGCCAAGACTCACAAAGGGTTGTAGCGCCATTAGAAGAAGAAGAAGAAGAAGAAGAAGAAGAAGAAGAAGAAGAAGAAGAAGAAGAAGAAGAAGAAGAAGAAGAAGAAGAAGTTTGTTTGAAAATTGGTGGTCCCCAAACATTGAACCACAAGAGATCAATATCCAAGTTAGAGGCAACACGAGCATAATGCAAAGCAATAAAAGCTTCTAGTTCTGGAAGAAAAATGCTCCATGTTTCATTAGACGATTGTTGGTGGGTTTCAGTCTCTGTGTGGATCTTTATGTGAAGTAGCATTGAATCTTTAATAAATAATCGCCAAGATGTTAGCACATTATTCTCTTGAACATATCGTTTAACAAAAGCTGTTGAACCCGAAGATTCTCTTAAAAGACTTTGTTGATCGCGACGTCTTAGTCCATTGGAATCAATAAAGTCCACTCTGTTCCTTCACTAGAAATAAGGAGATCACCGAAAGCAGGAACTAAATTGTATGGAGTAAATCGTTGTCCGCTACGTGTAGATCGGCCAACTCGTCTAGACATTCTACCACGTTTGTCAGAACCTCGCATAATAACTTGTTGATTCAGATTATGTTCAGTGGATGAGGCAGTGGATGTGCTTGAGACGGGTAATTCAAGCAAAGATTTATCTGACTCTGATTCACTCAACGAAGAGCGCAACTTCTCCGATACAAAATCAATATCTCGTCATCATGGGACAAGGGAGTCATCATGGAAAACCGTTATGATTATCACTCTCGTCACCTGATATATTTTTAAAAAAATTTACGCGAACTCGTATTAAAATAGAAAATAAATTCAAACAAAACAAAACTATTTAAGTCCGAATTTGGAATGAAACAAATGTGCAAAATAAAGCTACTTTACTGTAATGATAAACAACTATTCGAGTTACCAGGAATTTATTTGAGTAATGCCGTCAAAATGACGCTGCCTCTTATTCTAGGTATAAGTTATTATATCCTAAAATGTAAAAGTAAAATTGGCATAATTTTTTAGTGGTGTAAAAAAAATAAAAATTAATTTAAGAGTTAATAACTATCAAGATCTTTATCATCATTGAAAAAAATATAATATTAATTGATGTTATTATTAATAAATAACGAAAGTAAAAATCCAAAGATTTCTATTGACGAAACTAAAATTTAGATTTTTGCTTTAATCTGTGCCTTCTATTACAAGCCAAAACAGACGTTGCTAAAGATGTAAAGAGAGAAATGGAAATCTTAAATTGCATTCCACAGCATATCTCGTCATATTCAGAGCTTCGGTAAATGGCGCTCTGATGACTCCTTTTAGGATAAAATACGTATAAGCGAATATACATAGGCACTATACCAAAATCAAATTCAATTAAAATTGAAATCAAATCTTAACTGTATTTCTTTGATTACAAACAATTGTACAAACAATTAAGATTAATGCTTTTATTTAAATTGTTAATGCAGTTTCATAAAAAATGAAATGCTAAGACATTTTGATAACTTTTTTGTTTATCGCCCAAGTTTGTTTAGTAAATATTTTTTTGCTATTTTGCATAGTGGGATATAATCCTGTATAATCCTGAAAAAGGGGCAGAAAATCCCAGAAAATAAAGTTAATTTTGTATATATTTCTAAAATTATATACTAATATAGGGTTTTTGGAGTTTCAGATTCCAAATTTGATACTAAAATATACACATCCAAAATGGAGGATCCAATAGGTATGGAACATAAAATAATAATTAATATAACTGAATAAACTCTACGAAATTATTGAAAATAGTTTTTTTTTTTCATTAGAAAAAATCGCATGCACCAAAAGGTTATTAGCGACGAAACAAAATATAAATGACAAAATAGAAGAACTACAAATCATGGAAAACGTTTATAGATATTAGGTATTTAATTATATTGTTACGAACATGCTTTTGACATGGCTCATATAACGGTTACAACTCTAACAAGGCCACAAGAACATTCGCGATCCTTCGAGTGAGAGACAGAACAACAGGTCACGTAGGCGAATTAGAGGTGGGACAACTCCTGAATGTTCTGGAACTTAATACTTTTGGTATATAAATGACGCGATGTTAGAAGTTAGTTTAGTTATTAAGATACTACCGAACTGTAAAGTTATAAATAAATATATGAACCGCTCGTTTTATTTAAACACCTCAACAGAAGTCTTTCAACGATTGCGGGCAGCGAATCTGAAGTTTAGTCCGAAGAAATGTCACTTGTTTCGACGAGAAGTGAAGTACTTGGGACATATTGTAGCAAGTAATGGTGTAACAGCTGATCCTGAAAAACTTGCAGCAATAAAGGATTGGCCAGTACCAAGAGATAAACACGAAATTAGAAGTTTTCTTGGCCTATGTACATATTACCGACGTTTTGTCAAAGGGTTTGCCAACATCTCCAAGCCATTAACAAAGTTGACAGAAGAAGGCAAAGAATATACATGGAGCGAAGAGTGTCAAAGAGCTTTCGAACACTTACAAATGGCTCTGATCAGCGCACCGATTTTAAGCTACCCTAGACAGGCAGGAAAATTTGTGTTGGACACCGATGCAAGCAACAGTGCAATAGGAGCTGTTCTTTCCCAAATCCAAGATGGGCAGGAGAAAGTCATCGCTTACTTTAGCAAAGTCTTGTCAAAACCAGAAAGAAACTATTGCGTTACCAGGAGAGAATTGCTAGGCGTAGTGAAGGCTTGTGAGCATTTCCATAAATACTTGTATGGCAGAAAGTTTCTTCTTCGCACGGATCACGCTGCTCTAAAATGGCTCTTACAATTTCGTAATCCAGAGGGCCAAATGGCAAGATTGTTAGAACGATTACAAGAATATGATTACGAGATCGAACACAGGGCTGGCAGAGTTCATTCAAATGCTGATGCCCTTTCGAGACGGCCGTGCAGTGCAAATTGTAATCACTGTCTTAAATTAGAAGAACGACTTTGCCCCGTGAGACGAACCACCGTCATTAATGAGCAATGGCAGCCTCAACAGCTACAAGACGCTCAAGCAGATGATCCATGTATAAAAAGAGTATTGGATTGGATGCGTCGAAGTGAAAGACCTTCTTGGCAAGACATTAGTGCATGTAGTCCAGAAGTCAAGTGTTACTGGAGCCAATGAAATTGCCTAGTGCTGAAAGATGATCTTCTGTATAGAACCTTTGAGAACGATGATGGTACAGAAACTAAGCTTCAGTTAATTGTACCTAAAAGTAAAGTGTCAGAAGTATTGCGTCAGTTGCATGACGGTGCATCAGGTGGACACTTTGGTATCACGAAGACTCTGCAAAAGGTTCGAGAACGGTTCTATTGGGTGAACTGTAAAGATGATGTAAGAAGATGGTGCCGGAAATGTGAACTGTGTGCAACCAGTAATGGTCCAGCTGGTAAAAAGAGGTCACCCATGAGACAGTACAATGTTGGTAGTCCTATGGAAAAAGTGGCAATCGACATTGCAGGTCCACTTCCAGAGACAAATGATGGAAATAAATATATCCTGGTAGCCATGGATTATTTTACGAAATGGACTGAGGCTTATGCGATACCAAATCAAGAAGCTGCTACCGTTGCAGAGGTACTTGTTAAAGAATTCTTTAGCCGATTTGGTGTTCCCTTGGAAATCCACTCCGACCAAGGGCGAAACTTCGAGTCAACCCTTTTCCAAAACGTTTGTAAATTGATTGGTGTCAATAAGACCAGAACGACACCCCTGCATCCTCAATCAGATGGAATGGTCGAGAGAATGAACCGAACTATGGGTAAACACCTATCCAAGGTTGTATCAGAACATCAAAGAGATTGGGACCAGCATATTCATTTATTCCTAATGGCCTACCGCTCGGCCGTGAATGAAACTACAGGCCAGACTCCAACCTGCCTGATGTTAGGTCGTGAAGTTCGTTTACCCTGCGACCTAGAGTTTGGCTGCAGACCTTCCGAAGAACATGTTGCAAGCGAAGATTATGTCGACCGCCTGAAGTTAAGAATGAATAACATTCATGAACTTGCCCGACAACACATCCAGATAGCCAGTGACAGAATGAAAGATCAATATGATTCTCGATGCAAGAGTGAAAGCTACGAAGTAGGTGATCTTGTGTGGCTTTATAATCCACAACGTCGTCGAGGCTTGTCTCCCAAACTGCAAAGACAATGGGAAGGTCCGTATGAAATTAAAATGAAAATAAATGACGTAATATACCGAATTAAGAAGTTGCCGAAAGGTAAACCAAAAGTAGTTCACATAAATCGTCTTGCACCATATGCTTGCTCAAATGACACAGAAGAAGCACGAACCCTTCAACATGAGATCAAAGATGACCGGCGATCAAGCTTTAATGAATTTATGTCAAATTACGCAAAGAGAAAGAGTGCTAGATTCGGCGTGACCACAGAAGTTCAGCAGGATCTTTTTAGTGTTCCGCATAACGTCTCTCTAGCCCACTGTGTTGCCCAAGATCTGGAGATGACTAAAGGAATCTCATCCGTATTTTATAAGAAATTCGGTCGTTTGGACGAGTTAAAAAACCAGCAGCCTAAAGTTGGAAGAGTACTGAGATTAGAAGATGGTTCTCGATCTTTGCTGTATATGGTGACCAGGAAGTCGTATACAGACAGGGCAAGCTACGAGGATATATGGCGTGCTCTAACTAATTTGAAGAAAATCGTGTGCAATTATGACATCAAGAATTTGGCCTTACCCAAGATAGGCCATGCACTAGAAAATCTGGATTGGAAGATTGTCAGAAGCATGCTTGAAGTAATCTTCCGAGAAACCGGCGTACGAATTACTGTGTGTTGTATTAATCCGAAGAGATCGTGTCTTTCAAAGTCTGTAGACTGTTATTTCTTCTTGAGGGGTTCATGCAGAGCTGGAGAGTCCTGTAGATTCCGCCATCCTGGGCCTACATATAGAGTTACTGATCGGGACGCTCAGATTTAAGAGGGGAGCAGTGTTACGAACATGCTTTTGACATGGCTCATATAACGGTTACAACTCTAACAAGGCCACAAGAACATTCGCGATCCTTCGAGTGAGAGACAGAACAACAGGTCACGTAGGCGAATTAGAGGTGGGACAACTCCTGAATGTTCTGGAACTTAATACTTTTGGTATATAAATGACGCGATGTTAGAAGTTAGTTTAGTTATTAAGATACTACCGAACTGTAAAGTTATAAATAAATATATGAACCGCTCGTTTTATTTAAACACGCTACAATATTATCATGGGAATACTCTTGACCTAGAGCTTCTGCTAGAGAGTTCGAGATATAGTAAGGATGTCTTTCTTTATTATATTTCAACAATTTATTAAAACGTGTTCAAATGTTAATCGAACGTAACACTGATGACATATGGGTGGATTATTCTTTGTGAAAAGGTAAGAGTGTGTTAACTTGGTACCTATATCCTAGACGTAGACGCGCAAGCACAATTTGTTCACGCCTGTTTAGCGATGATGGAATCCATTGAGAAACATTATTTTTGATCTTATTCAGCTTAGAATTAGTTAGTAAAAACGCAACGGAGACAATTTTGGACAAATTCAAAGTATTTAAATTTTTTTGGTTTTAGCCCTATTTTAATGATTTTTTTAGCATACTGTATATAAATTTATAAATTTTAATTTGGTATAGTTGGTGTTGGGATTCTGTGCTCAAACGTTGTTGTGATAACATCTATTGCAGAAAAACTCAAGGTATTTATAGATAATAAGGCTATTACTAATAATCCTTTGTTTGTAACCCGATCCCATCGCATACATACCTAATAGTAACAAGTAATAAAGTACACGACACAGTTCCTCCAACCAAAAATGGAAACCATTAACCTTGATCCTGATAAACCTCCTGACCCCTGCCAGATTTAAGTGGGAAAAAATTAATAACCAAAATAATATATATGATTCCGGTCCGTTCGAAGTATATGTACAGGAAAAAGACAAAAATATAGGAAATTTTCTCATATTAAGTATTGCTAAAACAATATTTAATCTAAACCTACAGCAAATTATTAAATTTAACCGTAAAGGGAAAAACCGGTTAGGTGTTGTTTTTAAAGATTTTAAATCAGCAAATCTATTTGTGAATGATAAGAAATGGGAAAGTTTACAATATGGTGTATTTATCCCAAATCACAATGTCACATGTAAGGGTATAATAAGGAATTTATGTAAAGAAATATCTGAAGTGCAAATTAAAAATGCAATTGAAACAAAATTGGTCTCCTGTAAAGTAATTGACATAAATAGACTAAATAGAAATATTTTTGAAGGGGGAAAAGAACAAAACTATGTACCAACAACCACCAAATGCGTAACATTTACAGAAAAAGCACTGCCCAGGTAGCTGCTTGTGTATGGATTACCCATGGGGGTTATTCTATAATGTCAGCCCAGTCCTAATGTGTGGAAACTGCCTGTTATATGGTCACAGCAATAATCAATGCAGAGGAAACCCAAAGTGCCAGAACTGTGGGAAAAACCAACACAGAGAGGCCTTGAATTGTGAAACATACTGCATACACTGCAAAAATCATGATCATATCTCTAAAGATAAAAAATGTAAAGAACTCCAACGACAAAAAGAAATAAAAGCCCTAATGTCTTTCTCTAATATCTCATATTACGAAGCAAACATGCAAATACCAAAAAATGAAAACAGGGAATACTCTTTGAATGAAGAGAATTTTCCTGTCTTGCATACAGAATCCAAGCCTAATAATATGATAGATATCAGATATCAGAGAAAGAAGAATAGAAGCCATAAAGAATGACACAAATATACTAAAATATAACCAAATCGTCAAATCTCAACCCACCAAAAGAAGGAAACCAAACATGACAGCATATGACAAAAAACAATGCCATTACTACTATTACACCACAACATAAAGAGATGGTTGTAAACAACTTGCTAAGAAACTTATCCCCTAACTCATCTAATGTATCACAATATAAAACAATTGAAAGCAGCTCAACAAATAACATAACCTATGATTTAATGGAAGATGGGACAGTATCTGATGCTTCAGAATATTAAGCCCAAACTAAAAAAAAAAAACAAAAATAAAGCTTTCACTCCTTTGATGATAATACAATGAAATATGAAATCATTTAATGCTAACGTGGATAACTTAAAAATAATGATCAAAGAATACAATCCTGACATATTATTGCTAAATGAAACATGGTTAAATAATAACCATATAATCAGATGCAAGGACTATCAAGTAATTAGAAATGATAGAGATGATTCGTATAGTGGTATAGCCATCCTTATTAGGAATGAAATAGAATTTTATGAAATATGTTATACAAATTGTTTCAACCTTCCTACCTAAATTCCAAATTAATCTACTTAATGCATATGTCCCTAATGCAAATACCATATCTAAACAAAAATGGATAGAACTGATCCAGGAAATCAACAAACCAGTAATAATAATGGAAGACCTGAACGCCAATCATGAGGCTTGGGGTAGCTCCTGTAATAATTTTAATGGGAGAAACATCTCCCCAACATTAGATGAGCTGGAACTAGTTTTTTTAAATGATGGTTCATATACCAGAATAGAACCACCACCAAAATGATCATCAGTGGTGGATCTAACAATAACATCTAAGGATATTGCTACCAGATCATCATGGCAAATAATTCCTGACTTAGGATTTAGTGATCATCTACCCACAATGTGCAAAATTGGTGTCCAAAAGATTACCATCCACATGCCACCAAGGAATAACAGAAACTTCAAAAAAGCTAATTAAGACCAATAGACCTCAGTATTAGAGTCATCATTTACATCATTTCCAGGTGAGAACTACTGATCATTTGCAGATTTATTAAATAAAGCTGCACATTTGTCCATCCCATTGTACAAATCAAATGTTAATAAACAGTATCATATCCCATGGTGGGATATGATAAGTAATCCCAATCAAAACCCAACTTACAAAATTATTTAATAGTAAAAAACAAATGTGATATAGCTAGAAGATTCCTTAAAGCTAAAAGAAGGGCATCCTTCCTGATCCTAATATGGCACAAGAGATACTGAATTCGTTGGCTCCTCCCAGTATACATTTACATCAACAAAGTATACAAGCTAACAATACAAGTTCCCCTTTTACCTTAAATGAATACACATTCATAATAAACTCTAAAAAGGAATCTGCTACGGGACTTGACTTAATTTTATACTCTATGATTAGAAATCTACCTCATTCAGGATCATTACTATTGTTACAAATTTTTAACAAATGCTTAAGTACAGGGACCATCCCGATTTAATGGAAACAGTCATTAATAATTCCAAACCTAAAACCTATGAAAGATAAAGTCACTGCAACTAACTATAGGCCTATTGCCCTCACCTCTTGTGTAGGTAAAGTTTTAGAATCAATGATCAAAAATAGGTTGGAATGGCTTATAAAAAATAAGGGAATCCTCAGACCATTGAGGCTAGGTTTTAGAAGGGGTAAATGATGTTCAGAATGTCTATCCTTTTTGACATCTAAAATTCAAAAATAATTTAGTAATAATAAATGTATAATAGGAATATTCTTGGATATCCATTCAGCATATGATAGTGTTAGTATTGACAAACCGTACTCTACTTTAATACATTTGGATATACCACATGGTTTACCTAACCTTATATGTGACTTTTTAAAATGCAGAGAACTGTTTGTCAAAGATAACTCTGGGTTAATATATGGCCCAAATACTACTAGCACTGGACTCACACAAGGATCATCATTAAGTCCAATGCTATTCAACATATATATACCTACTCATTACACGATGTGTTCCCCACAAATGCTAAAGTCATACAGTATGCTGACGATTTTGTAATTCTAGTCAAGGGAGTAAATGTTAAAAATATAATATTAAAAATAAACAAATATTTAGCCAATCTTGAGGCCTGGCTGGACAATCATAATTTGAACATCTCTGTGGGCAAATCTAAAGCTATCTTGTTTACAAAGGGTAATACCAAAATAATGCCTGGAAATATCAGTTAATAAATACCTAGTAATAGTTTTACAGAAGAACCTTAAATGGAAGGCACATATTAACCAGCTGGAAGTCAAAATTGGTAAAGCACTGAATGTAATGCGTGCCTTGTGTGGAACATGGTGGGGCAGTGGCCCAAAAATATTAAAACTGATCCATAAAGCACTTATCTTAAGTCATTTGAACTATGGGGTTCAATTCCTATCTACATACCCTAAATATATATTAAAAAAACTAGATCAGATGCACGACCAAAGTATTCGGATTATCACAGGATGCATAAAGTCAACTCCAATCCAAGCCTTATTATCAGAGTCTGGAGAACTGCCAAAAAAATACAGAAGAGAATGGCTCACAACAAATTTTTTTCTAAAAAAGCTAAGCGTTAAAAACAACCCTATCATTAAATCAATCGTTGAATTAAAAGCACTTTGTAATACGGACAATAAATACTAAAGAAATAAGGAAAAATCCATATTGATAGCAATTATTAGAAAAATCCAACCTTATTTGCAAAACCTATATTCCAGTTTCCAGTAAACTTCTTCCTTGCCATGAATATGAACTGGAACTACAACTTCAACCATTAGGAATTCTGAATGAAAACATTACAAAAAATGAATTCAATCTTAATTATGAATTTTGTGAACTTAGTTAAAAAATTTCATTCATACAAAAAATTTTTTACAGATGGCTCAACGGACACAATGGGAAATGTGGGATTTGATGTTTTTCCCCAGATATAAACTATTGATTTTCATCTAAACTGTACTTCAGAGGTAACCGCGATCAATCATGCAGTCCAAATTATACGGGAACAAAATATCACAGAAGACATTATCCTTTCTGACTCCAAAAGTGCACAACAAAAAATCAAAAAAACAGGGTTTTCTAAAGACACAAAACATACATCGTATTTAACGAAAAGAGGAATTATCCTAGCAAGGAACAATAATATCAAAATCTTACTAGCATGGATCCCAGGACACACAGGTATTACTGGAAACTACAAGACTGACCAACTTGCCAATATAGGTCGTTCTCTGAATATTCCCATGAATATCAAGCTAGAGTTTTCAAATTTTACACTCTACTTGAAAAGAGAGATTTGGTCTAACTGGGCAGATGAATGTTACGAAGGATGTGGCACAAGTAATTCATTCTATGCCAAAAATAATAAACGAATCCACACACTACCATGGTTCAATAAATTCGCATATATCAGTAGGAGACATTTAACTACAATCATCCGTACGAGAATGGGTCATTGCTCATTCCCTGTTCATCTATTTAGATTTGGAGTAAAAGATAATCCTTATTGCGAATGTGGCCAAGTGGGAGGATTAACCATAATTTATTAGAATGTCGCTTAAATCAAAACACACACTTCGACTTGTATGCCGAATTAGCTAAAACTAAACTTCCCGCCCCCATAAATATTTGTACAATCCTCAAAAATATTACCGAAAATACAATAAACACCTTATGTAACTTTATTTCTACCTTTAATATTAAATTATAAACTATGATATTCCTTCTTTCAGTCCTGAGTACTTCTATTTTATCCGTCGGTAGCATTTCTGGTGTGTGCAAAGCTTGGAGGCTACCCCCGAGCGAGAAAAGTTTATACCTTTGTTGTGTTGTCTTACTAATATTTTAGCCTGTAAAGAAAAAAAAAAAACAGCACAAGTATACATGTAGAATAACCTAAAACAAACAAAGGAAGAATACAAGTGTAGGTAGACACTGATTGCTGAAGCAAGACAAAAAGTATCTACCCTCGAAGTAAACTGGGTAACTTGTCTAGTACATAGCCCAAAAAAAGAACAAGAAGAAGAAGAAGAATTTGGTATAGTCAGTTTTTTGATAAAATTTTATATTTGACTTATTGTACAGGGTTAATAATTAAAACGTGGTTTTTTTTTCCTAATTTTGAAACATCCTGTAAAATAATTATGTTTGTGAACTTTGGCAAAACCTTATTTTTCGGTTGCAACCATCTCTCCTAAGCATTGTGTTTTTTGTTTCTTGTCAAAATATGCCTGGTTAATTTTTTAGAGCCAAATGAATTTGCCACCCACAATTTAGGACTTTTTTAATTATGATTATTTTGGAGTTATGTTGTAATACGACGAGGTGGCTTTGGTGACTGTTATCATTATGTCATATTGACACTTACATTTTGTTAACCCATGATTGATTATGGTTCTTAGTGTCGAATATTGTGAGAAAGCCGTTGCTCAGCGTTTGCGGGATCGTCATTTAACAGCGGTGCAAACAAGAAATCAGCTTTAAGAGGTTCGAGGCAATAATGTAAGTGTATTTAGAATTCAGTATGTATATTTAGAAGTTTTAAAAGAGACTGGAGATGTCGGAGTAAATGTTATGCATATGATCTGCAAAAAGATTTGGGAAACCGGAGAGTGGCCCAACGACTGGACAATATCCACTTTCATCCCTATATTCAAAAAAGGAACTTCGCTAGATTGCAGCAACTACAGAACGGTAACCCTAATATCCCATGCAAGCAAGGTTCTACTTCATGAAATATATGAAAGACTAAAAGCTTTTCTATTGCCTCATATATCAGAAGAACAAGCGGGATTAGTCCCAGGAAAAGGCACAAGAGAACACATCCTTAATGTCAGACAGCTAATAAAAAAACTCGTGAATTTAATACTCCTATGCTTATGTGCTTTGTGGATTAAACAATGGCCTTCGATAAAGTCAAATGGCAGCAGCTATGGTTCATACTAGCGGAAATGGGAACACTCCACCACTTAATTTAACTAATCAGAAGTCTATATGAAAATAATAAGTGCACAGTAAAAATACACAACACCCATTCCGATCATTTCAGAACAGAGGCAGGTGTCAGGCAAGGATGCATAATCTCGTCAACTCTGTTTAATATCTACCTACAGAGAACATATTATGCGAAAGTACTAGACGAATGGAAGGGAGGAATATCAGTAGTAGGTCAAAAAATCAATAACTTGAGATATGCAGATGACACTTTAATAATCGCGGCAAATCAAGAAGAAATGGAAGACATAATGAGAGGTATGGAGGAAAAAAGCAAAACATGTGGACTACAGCTAAATAGGAGTAAGACAAAGATCATGATAGTAGACAGAGCTCAGAATAACCTTCAACATATTAAAGAAATTGGGGGCTTTGAAGTAGTAAATAGTTTCATATACCTGGAGTCCCTAATAACAAATGACGGAGTATGTAACAGAGAGATACGTAGAAAGTTGACTATTGCTAGAACAGATATGATGAAACTGGTAGCAATTTGGAAAGATTTTAGTATAACAATACACACAAAACTAAGGCTGGTAAGGGCGTTCATTTTTCCCATAGCAACATATGCATTCAAAACGTGGACCTTAAAGAAAGCGGATAAAAATAAACTGGACGCTTTTGAAATGTGGGTATACCGCCGCATGTTGAGAATATCCTGGATTGATCATTGCACTAACGTATCGATATTAGAACAACTTAAAGTAAAGGATATATTGCTTAAACAAATACAACAGAGATATTTGCAGTGTTTTGGACACATTGCTAGAAGAACAGGTACGATGGAAAAACTATTAGTCGAAGGTAGAGTTGAAGGAAAGAGCCCTAGGGGAAGATCTTCAAGCCGTTGGGTAGATCAAAAAAAAAAATACTTATTAGCCAAGGGTTACATGAAGCCCATGAACAACTAGCCCAGGACGAAAAAGGATGGAGAGAAATTGTGAAAAATCTGTAAAGGCCTGACGGTGTCACCACATCCCAAAAGGGATTAGGACTGAGGAGGAGGAGGATTTAGATTTCTTTGAAGATTACATGAATTTGGTTTGCAAAGTTGCAGACCAGCAACTGGTCCCAAATTATTTTCACGGTACAGAGTGGCTAGACTACAATTTTTTAGGGAACATTTACATTGGAATTTAGGACAATTGAGTAATGTTATTTTTACGGATGAGTCGAGATACTGTCTTCACTCATCAGATGGGAGAGAACGAGTATAACATCGAACCGGAGAGAGATTTGCGGAGTGCGCTTTTAGTCCCTGCGTTAGCCATGGAGGGTGTTCGGTGATGGTATAGGCAGGAATATCCCGAGAGGCGCACACTGAATTGGTATTTATTGAGGTTTCGTTGACTGCACACCAGTATATTGAGAAAATGTTAGCGAATCACGTAGTTCCTTTTTCTCAATATATCGGTGATGATTTTCTATTAATGCCAGATAATGCGCGACCACACTCTGCAATGTCTGTCACGCAATATTTAGAGGAAGTTGGTATTAATAAAATGAACTGGCCAGTGTGTTCGCTAGATCCGAATATAATAGAGCACGTTTGGGACTTGCTTGGTAGAAATATTAGAGGTCGCGAAGGCACACCAGCCTCCAATTAACGGACTTCGCTTGGCTTTAGAAGAGGAATAGCAAAACATCCAACAAGAGGATATTCGCAACCTCATAGACAGCATGAGTCGACGTGTACAGGCAGTTATAGAGGCTAGGGGAGGCAATACAAAATATTAAGTTATTTTTTAGTAGTTTTTCTTTGTTATTTGCGTACTTATTTTAAGTATTATTATTATTATTATTCAAGTGGATTTTTTTATGTTTTGTTATTGTTGTCATTGTTCATTAAAACCAAGATCATGTCGTTGCTTTTAATCATTACTAACATGATACAGTGCTTCTGTGATGTCGATATGATATCAGTCACCAAAGTATCCATCGTCGTATTACAAATTAATACAAAAGATAATGGTAATAATAGGAAAAGTCGTAAATTGTGGGTGGAAAAGTCATTTCGCTTCTAAAAATGAGCTAATCTATATTTTCAAATGAAACAAAAAACATAATACTTAGAAGACATAGTTGCAACCGAAAAAATAGATCTAATAATAAAAAACTGAAATACTTTGAATTTAATCAAAATTTTCTCTGTTGCGTTTTTTTTGCATCTGAGTATATATATATATATATATATATATATATATATATATATATATATATATATATATATATATATATATATATATATATAAATATATATATATATATATATATATATATAAATATATATATATATATATATATATATATATATATATATATTTATATATATATATAAATATATATATATATATATATATATATATATATATATATTTATATATATATATATATATATATAAATATATATATATATATATATATATATATATATATATATATATATATATATATAATTATTAGTTGGTATAACCTGATCCTGAATGGCAAGTAGGAAACCCTCAGTCTCGGGAAACATCTTTTCTGATGTCAACCAATAGTTCGACGCTGTATTGTCGACATATTCTTGGCTGATCTCATTGAGATGTCGTCCATGCAGAGGTTTACTCATCCAGGTGCGCATTCTTTCTTGCTGAGTCAGGTGGTTTATGCGCATTTCTTGTTCCCTCAGTTTAAGCGGCGTTGTATCATCTACTGCGCAAATTGCTCGTTATAAAGTAGATGTCTCAGCCTGTACCTGAAAATAAGTTCTTATATTAGCAATTAGTTTATCCAATTGCTCACCTATATCCATAAGTCCTCTTCCTTCTTGATACTGCGGTAATGTTGTTCTCTCTACTGCGCTGCGTGGATGATGTTTTTCCGCGTTTGTGAGCCGCGTTTGTGAGAAGTAAACAAGTCACATTTAAATTATATTTAAGTTATTATTATACAGTTATAGTTTGTTGTTGACAGTGTTTGTTTACTAAAATTACGTGAAATTCTCAAAATCCTTCACCACAAGCTCTTCCACAGGTAATTTGTAACAACTCCGGTACCATAGGATCTAATGAAAATCTTAACGATTTTTATTGAAAATCTAGGCACAAAATGAAAAAAATAATTCTTTAAACGAGGAACACATTGTTACTAGCTTGATAGAAATATAGAAAGTTTGTAACTGTGTCTTATTCTTCGAAATTTTAGGCACAAACAGCTAGTTGAATAATTTGACTTGAGCAGATGTTTGCTTATAAGAGATCCCCTCTCTAACATTTCACCCTCTACTTTACAATCAATCAATTCACATTTTTAAAATGTTACTCGGATTTATTGGGACTTAATAAATATTTTTATGATTTTTATTATTTTTATTATCTGTATATTATAATTACCATATTAAAAAATCTATGTGTACTTATCTAATAAATATTCGGCACCAAAGATGTCATTTCTTGATTTTTGACAATCATTCCAGATTCACTAGGACTTTGTTTGGAGCCGTGTTTTGGGGCAGTAGTCTACTGTGATAGCAATCTCTATTTTTCTTTCGTTTTTCCAGTATACGTTTTAACATTGGACATTTTTTTGATTGTGGTATAAAGGAATATTTTTTTTATTTTTGATGCCTTATAAGTAATTTTTTTATGATTTTTATAATATACTACCTGGCATTGTTACATATAATATACATAGTTAGGACGATTTTGTTAAATTTTCAATCCTAACGACAGAGGTGCGTCAGTTGGCACTGATGTCTACATACTCATAGAAAGTGCTTATGATGCACCATAATATGTGTCATACGCTTTAAAGCAAAAAAGCATGGTTAATATTATAAAAAATGGGCATATTACCATTCCTCAGCACAATATCATGCAGGGTCTATTAATAGGGTCAAATTTTGAAATTAGTAAATGTAGAAATCACTTTGGAAATCACGTGGAAAATTATGAAAAACACTGGTATACGTCTACTTTTAAATTGAAATTTACGCTTTTAAACCTAAATTTAAATTTATGTTTATTACACTTTTTTTTTTTTTTTTTTTTTTTTTTTTTTTATGTAAACAAATATACCATCAACCACTAAGGGTTATTAGCGGGGGGACATACACAAACAGTAAGATACATATTGTTACATAAAAAAAAAATATTTTTTCAATCTGGTATATAGTTTAGTCATTTTAAGATAACTTAATAAAGACTGTAAATTTGACGTTGGTATACTTTTTAAATTATCACTAAGGGCACACGCGATTCTTTCGTTCTGGTACACTGGACACTCAATAATTATATGTTTCACTGACAACTGAGTGTTGCACTTGGTACACATCGGAGCAGCCTCCTGGTTGAAGATATGCTTGTGTGTAAGAAAAGTATGTCCTATTCGGAGTCGGTTGATGATGACTTGGTCTTTTCTATTATTTGGTAAGATGAGTTTGGTTCCTACTTGACTTAGATATTCTTTGAGTTTGTTAGCAGTGTGATCCCAAGTAGTTTGCCACGCTCTGTACACGTGGGCTTTGATATTTACTTTGTGATCAGTCCAAGGCATTTGATTTATGATAGCAATACTTTGGTCGGTGGTTGCATTGCTTGCCAGAGAGTCCACTTCCTCATTACCACTTATTCCCATATGGGAAGGTACCCAGATAAAGGAAATATCTTTTTGTTAAGTCTGTAGATAAGATAACTCTTCTTTGATCTTGAGAAGTATGGCGTGAGTTGTATATAGCTGTTTTATTCCAAGTAATGCGCTCATTGAATCGGTGATGATAACAAATTTGCTTTCATTGATAGAACAACATTTTTTCACGGCCTGGTGAATTGCCGTAAGTTCTCCGGTATATATACAACAATTTGTTGGGATTCGTATGGTAGACTTGACGTTTTCGTAGATGTAGGCTGCAGCATGTCCTTCATGACATTTGGAAGCATCAGTGAAGATTTGATGGGTTGTTGGGTATTTGGATATTACATTCTTATAAGCTTGCTGTATAAGGAAAGGATGTGTGGAATGTTTCGGGAGTTCTTTTAGAGACGTGTCTATTTTTGGAGGTTTAATTATCCAAGGAGGAACATTTACATGAATGGGCATAGTAAGACTGAACTGTTCTAAATTAAGACCAATACGTTTTATTCGTTCAGGAAATGGTAGTTTTTTTATTGCGATTTCTGTAAAGATCTGACGTTATATTTGTTCTGCAAAGTATTGTTGAGTAGGTTACGTTGCTGTTGTTTGCTGAAATTCTGGCAACGTAATTTAGTGATAGAAGTTGCCTTCGTTGGCTTAAGGACAGTTCATTAGCCAAAACTTGTAAGCTACTTACTGGACTAGTTTTTGTGGCACCTAAAACTAATCTCAAGCACATATTTTGAATGTAGTCAAGTTTTTTTAAAGATGTTTTGTTAGCAGTATCGTAGCATAAACAGCCGTAGTCTAGTTTACTTCGTATTAGTGATCTATATAGAGTAAGTAAGGTTGTTGTATCTGCCCCCCAAGAGGTATTTGACAGCATCTTTAGTAGATTAATTCTGGATTGGCAAGAACGTTGCAGATTGGTGATGTGGGTTTCCCAGTTTAAGTTACGTTCAAAAGAAAGTCCTAAGAAATTTATTTCTTCTGCTTGTTTCAGGACAACTCCATTCAGTGTTAATTGAACATTAGGATAATTTTTTCTTTTGCTAAAAATTAAATAAAGTGTCTTTTCACTAGAGAATATAAAACCCGTGTTTTGCGACCAGCTTTCAATTGTGTGTAAGGTAGTTTGCAGTATATGTGTTCCCAGAGTTACATTATTTGTTCTTAGATAAATGACTAAGTCATCTGCATATAGGCTAGTAAATACAGGTAGTTTTATTTGATGTATAATACTATTTATTGCAACTAGAAAGAGAGTAGGACTTAGAGTAGATCCTTGTGGAGTGCCGTTTTGAAGTACTCGTCTGAACGATGTAAATCCATTGGTTCTAACTCGAAAAGTTCGTGTTTTTTATTACACTTTATTTTTAACGAAACACCATGTATATTTTCATGTTTTTAGAAGCGACTTAACAACCTCATCTCAAAAAATTATATTAAATAGGGTTTATGAATATTTATGTATAGTTTTCGTCAAGCTATTAAATACAAAAAATTTTGAAATTAATAATTTATTGCACTTTTTATAATGGATATTTTAATTAGACAAATACAGAGATAATTTTTTTAAACTAAGCATCAATATATTGGGATTTTGAATTGAAATTCAATTCATTGACGAAAATTATACATAATTTCAAAATTTCACCTTGTATTATACGTAATAGACCATAGATAATATAAGTTGTTAAAATCAGGTTAATTCAAGTATATTTCAAAAACAAAATTATATAGGGTATTCTATTAAAAATAAATATAATGGACTATGATATACTTGCGTGAATGACCCTGCACATTTAAATTTATTGTTACGTAAAAATATGAGTCATATTTAAAAACCTGTAAACATGTTTTTATTCACATGTTTATGGTTTAGATTTTACGAGAGGCTTCTATTTACCTGAACGGACCTTCCAGAAAATGGTCGAAATGATGACCCGGATTGACCTTCTAGTATAATCAGGCTGAATTCTCGACCGGCTGTGTTTTGATATATAATAACGGAGCTTTCATGGAAGGGACAGTTGATTTTGAAGACGCGCTCG
Organism: Diabrotica undecimpunctata; assembly: GCF_040954645.1. Taxonomy (NCBI): domain Eukaryota; kingdom Metazoa; phylum Arthropoda; class Insecta; order Coleoptera; family Chrysomelidae; genus Diabrotica; species Diabrotica undecimpunctata. Next base: position 434,016 of record NC_092813.1, on the reverse strand, counting down.
CGATTTAATTGTTACGTTCGAATATATAAATTATTGTAAGATAAATTAATATAAATAAAAAAAATAAATTAAATTTGTAAGTGTTATAAATATTGAACCTTTAGTAAATTAAGATAAGAACAAGACATTATAAATTAAAGAATTCACAACAAAATATAAATAATTATAAATAAATAAAAGACGTTACAGTGGTGTCAGAAGTGGGATAAGTGGAAATTGTGGAAATGGCTACGATTTATGAGCTCACAGTGACGAATTTAAGGAGACATCTCGAGGATAGAGAATTAGCTTCTACCGGAAAAAAGGCTGAGTTAGTCCAACGACTAAAGAACGCTCTGGAGGAAGATGGGTTTAATCCAGAAACGTATATATTTGAAGATAAACATGATGCTGTCATCTCGTCGATTTCGAAATTAGAGAACAAAGTTTCTGACGATATTTCGAAAGTTTCTTCTGATGTAGCCAAAGTTTCTGGTGATGTAGCCAAAGTTTCTGGTGATGTAGCCAAAGTTTCTGGTGACATCGCGTCATTAGAGAACAAAGTTTCTAACGAGATTTCGTCTCTGGAAAGTAAAGTTTCAGCTAACATCTCTAAAGTAACTTCTGAGATGTCTGCCCTCGACGATAGAATATCTTCGTTAAAAAATCAAGTTGCTGCCGATATGTTGGCCTTCGAAGAAAAGATGAAAGACATGGAAAGGAAGATGGAGGAAACAGGGACAGCAGAGAGAGGTAACAATCCGATTACAGTGGAGATAAAAGAAGACGAGACGAAATGTAAGTTGGAGACACTTGAAATGAGTTGGCCGAAAATTGAAGGAAGTGGAGGTTCTATTCATGTTAAAGTCCCAACTTTCGACGGAAAATCATCATGGAACAACTACATGAAACAGTTCGAATCAGCCGCAAGAGCGAATGGATGGTCTGAAATAGAAAAGGCTGTAAACCTGACTATCGCTCTTCGAGGAGATGCCTTAGATGTGCTTCAGACCATAGCCGTAGAGGAGACCGATGATTTCGAACAACTGAAGAAGAGGTTAAATATGCGATATGGCCAAGAACATTTGGAGCATGTATACCAGTCGCAGCTCAAAAATCGTAGACAGAAGAAAGATGAGGCTCTTCAAGAATATGAGGTAGATATTGCCAGATTAGTACGATATGCTTATCCAACAGCTCCCGAAGACATGATGGAAAAATTGGCCGTTCAAACGTTTATTGATGGTCTGATCACGAAATGCAGAGAACACTGCGATTAGCTCGTCACAAGACGCTGGTTGATGTCCTATCCACCGCCTTCGAATACGAGTCAGCTACGCAGGCCTCTGGCGGGTACAGTAAAGTTAGGACTGTAAAAGAGGAAGGAGATGAAGATAAACTTGACGAGCTCGTTAATATGATGAAAAGCATGACATATAAGAAAACGAAGACTATCAGATGCTGGAATTGTGGCGAAATAGGACACGTACGAAGCTCCTGTAAACACCCTAGGTACGACTCAAATCAAGAAACTCACCATTAGGAAAACTAGAACGGGTCAGCTTTAGGGGGGCAGCTTCGACCCAGAACTTTTCCAAAGACCCTCTCATACTAATAGCTTCTTTGAAATGTCGTGAAGATAGTGTATATGTAGATGGAGACATAAATGGTAAAAAGCATACGTTGTTGGTGGATACCGGAGCGACCAGAACCATTATACGCACGACAGTTATAAACAGCCGAAAGAAACTGTTACCAACGAGGTTGCGACTTTGGACCGCTACAGGTGAAAATGCCAACATTCATGGAGAAATCCAGGTACAATTGGGAATTGGAGCAGAAAAGTTTGTCCATACTGTTATAGTTGCTGACATCGAAGAGGATGTTATATTAGGAATGGACGTAATGAATATGCATGGATTCCAATTGAATTTTGAGAATAAGGTAATCAAAGTTGGCAACGAGGAAGTATTTCTCCATCCACATAATGACAACACTGTGCAAGCAGCCATTAAAGAAGATACAGTCGTGCCTGCGAGAAGCGAAACGATCATAGTAGCGCGGCTACAGGGAATTGTGGACGAAGGGAGACCTGTTATGATGGGGCCTTGGAACCACGACGATGAGGTTGGCCGTGGAATCATAATTGGAAAGGAATTGGTGACTTCGGCTAAGGAAATTCCTGTGAGACTTATCAATGTCAACGACTACCCAGTGACCATAAAGAAAGAAACAAAAGTAGGAACTTGTGTACCTGTGACATCCATAATCCGTCAAGCGACAACATCTGATAATTCCAACGACAAATTCGACCAAATGGTTGCAGTTGCAGGACAGTCTCTGAATCAGATCAAGAAAAGGAAATTAAGGGAATTTCTTCGGCAGTATCGTGATATTTTCGTACCGAAAGGAGGAAAGACGGGAAGAACTACCGTTGTTAAGCATAAAATTGATACTGGTAATGCTAAGCCAATTCGTCAAACAGCTCGACGATTACCACAGGCGAAAAGAGAGGAAGCTGAAACGATTGTTCAGGAAATGAAGAAAGACGGGGTGATAGAACCTTCTACGAGCCCATGGGTCTCTCCGGTGGTCCTGGTTAAGAAGAAAGACGGAACGACGAGGTTCTGTGTGGATTACCGTTTGCTGAACAACGTTACCAAGAAAGATAGTTATCCTCTGCCTCGGATCGATGACACATTGGACACATTGGCTGGAAGTAAACTATTTTCTACTTTGGATTTGAAGTCTGGATACTGGCAGGTAGAAATGGACCCAGTAGATACAGAAAAGACAGCCTTCACCACAGGATCTGGATTGTGGCAATTCAACGTTATGCCATTTGGACTCTGTAATGCTCCTGCGACATTTGAGAGGCTTCTGGAAAATGTGTTGAGAGGGGTATCTTGGAAAACATGCCTGGTTTATTTAGATGACATAATCGTCTTGGGAGAGACATTCGAAGAACATTTGAAGAATTTAGAAAACGTTTTTATTCGACTTAAAGCTGTTCAATTGATGCTAAACCCCAATAAGTGCCAGCTATTTCAGGGTAAAGTCAATTATCTGGGTCATATAGTCAGTAAAGAAGGAGTGGCCGTGGATAAGGGAAAAATCGATTCCATTAAGGAATGGCCAAAACCAACTGACAAACATCAAGTGAGAAGTTTTCTTGGACTATGTACTTACTACCGGAGGTTTATTAAGAAGTTTTCAGATATCGCTAAGCCATTAACGCGACTTACAGAGGAAGCAAGAGAATACCGCTGGGATACAGATTGCCAATATGCCTTTGAGACCTTAAAAAAGCATCTAATAACAGCACCAATTTTAGGGTATCCACTGCCAGAAGGAGAGTTCATCTTAGATACGGATGCAAGTAATGCGGATAATTGGAGGAGTGCTGTCTCAGATTCAAGGAGAACAGGAACGAGTCCTCGGATATTTTAGTAAAGTTCTTTCAAAACCTGAGCGAAATTATTGCGTCACGAGAAGAGAACTTCTAGCAGTAGTTAAATCAGTAGAGCACTTCTATCAATACATCTATGGCAGAAAGTTTCTAATCCGAACCGACCATGCCGCCCTTAAGTGGTTGATGCAGTTTAAGAATCCAGAGGGTCAGATAGCCAGGTGGATCGAACGACTCCAAGAATACGATTTTAAGATTGAGCACCGGGCCGGAGTTAGCCACAGAAACGCTGATTCTCTTTCTAGAAGGCCATGCCCAGCAGAGTGTTCCCACTGCAACAAAACGGAATCCAAGGAAGCAGCAGTGCTAAGAACGACGATTGTCAACGACGACTGGACGCCTACTAAGATAAGGGAAGAACAAGAGAGAGATCCAGTTATACAGAAAATCCGAAAATGGAAAGAGGAAAACCGTCGACCACCTTGGCAGGAAAAATCAAACCTATGCTCAGTAGTTAAGACGTATTGGGCCCAGTAGGACTCATTTATCATCGAAGATGGCTTGCTTAAACGAGTCCTGGAAAATGGTGACGGTTCAGAGAAGAGAAGACAGTTGGTGATCCCAAAGAGCAGAATAGCCGAAGTACTTCGTCAGTTACACGACAGTCCATCGGGAGGGCATTTTGGTGTAAAGAAAACCCTTCAGCGAATTCGGGAATGGTTTTATTGGATGAACGGTTCCGACGACGTAAAAGACTGGTGTAAGAAATGTACTATTTGTGCCACGAGTAACGGGCCTTACCGAAAAAGGAGAGCTCCTATGAGACAATCTAATGTTGGAAGCCCGTTTGAAAGAATAGCTTTGGATATCGCTGGGCCATTTCCAGAAAGTGAAAATGACAAGTACATGTTGGTAGTAATGGATTACTTTACTAAGTGGGTCGAGATTTACGCACTTCCAGACCAGAAGGCCGCCACCGTTGCAGATAAGTTGATCCAAGAATATATCAGCCGATTTGGAGTGCCTTTGGAGATACATAGTGACCAAGGCAGGAACTTCGAAAGCGATCTATTCCAAGGAATATGTGATAGACTAGGCATGAAGAAAACAAGAACTACAGCATATCATCCGCAATCTGATGGTATGGTAGAACGGATGAATAGGACAGTCGGCAAGTATTTGACAAAGATGGTGTCCGATCATCAGCGAGACTGGGACCAATACCTTCCGTTCTTCACAATGGCCTACAGATCTGCTGTTAACGAATCAACAGGCCAGACACCAGCCAGAGTCCTATTCGGACGCGAAATGCGACTACCTTGTGATCTAGAATTTGGGTGTCGACCTGGAGAAGATGTAGCAGGTGAAGATTATGTGATTGAATTACGAAGAAGAATGGACGATGTATATGAGTTGGTCCGTTCCCACCTTCAGATTGCTAGCGACCGAATGAAGAAACGGTACGATACACAAGCCGAAAAGGGTTGCTTTAAGAAGAACGACAAGGTCTGGCTCTATAATCCCAAGAAGCGAAAAGGTTGTTCTCCCAAATTGCAGCAGTTTTGGGAAGGCCCATACCTAATTATGGAGAAGATCAACGATGTCATCTACCGAATAAGCAAGATTCCGAGGGGAAAGCCGATGATAGTACACCATAACCGGTTGGCGTCTTTTGAAGGTGACCACGACGTAGATGAAGAAGTGAAAGTAAACCAAGTCCAAGACGTGTCTGACCTCACGTTTAAGGAATTCATGGGTGCCTATGGAGGTACCGGTAAAGCAAGACATGGTGTTACCACTGAAGAAAAGCAAGATCTACTCGCGCTCCCCGATGACCACTCGCTGGCCCTTATCATCCCGGCCAGTATCAAAGACGCACCAGAGTTGGCATCCGTCTTTCGACGGAAGTTTGGTCGAGTTGCAGAACTTCAATGCCAGGTACCAGCTCCCGGTAAAACCTTGAAACTCCAAGATGCATCACGTTACCTTTTCTATCTGGTAACAAAAGACACTGCCCGTGACCAACCTACCTACCGAGATGTATGGGAAGCCTTACTTTAATTGAGAGGGCACGTACTAGAGTCCGACGTGCAAAAGTTAGCCATGCCAAAGTTGGAGTGCCGCCAATTAGATTGGAGGGTTATCCGAAATATGGTGGAGGAGATCTTTAAAGACACCGAAGTCCAGGTGTTAGTCTGTTGCAATCAGCATAGTTACTGGTGCGGAGAGAAAACCGTCCCTTGTCATTTTTATACAACTGGAAGTTGTAAAAGAGGGTCCAGTTGCCGATACCAGCATACCGTTCCAGTTCTAGTCCCGACAAGGTTCCAGGAGGAACCATCTTTTGAGAGGGGAGCAATGTTACGTAAAAATATGAGTCATATTTAAAAACCTGTAAACATGTTTTTATTCACATGTTTATGTTTTAGATTTTACGAGAGGCTTCTATTTACCTGAACGGACCTTCCAGAAAACGGTCGAAACGATGACCCGGATTGACCTTCTAGTATAATCAGGCTGAATTCTCGACCGGCTGTGTTTTGATATATAATAACGGAGCTTTCATGGAAGGGACAGTTGATTTTGAAGACGCGCTCGCGTTTAATTGTTACGTTTGGATATATAAATTATTGTAAGATAAATTAATATAAATAAAGAAAATAAATTAAATTCGTAAGTGTTATAAATATTGAACCTTTAGTAAATTAAAATAAGAACAAGACATTATAAATTAAAGAATTCACAACAAAATATAAATAATTATAAATAAATAAAAGACTTTACATTATATTTAAAAGGCGCACATTGGAATTTAAAAGCGTTGCCGTAAAAAGCGTATTTTATTATTTTCAAAAATAACGACACAAACAAGGATATTCTGTAACTGGTTTTCACACTGTATAATTGAAAAATTTCATCACGTAATAATTATAATATGCCCTAAATGATATAGTTCGTTGAGATCAGAGTGTTGAAGAGCTGTTAAAAGTATAAAAATATACAATATGTTCCTTTGTGTTCGTGAGTTACCCTGTACATTTCAATTTTAATTGTATACAGTATACATTGTATACAGCATACATTGTATACAATGATTTAATAAGAAACTAAAATAACATATATACTAAATATAAATATTTTATTACATATTATAAATAATTTAAAGAATTCTGAATTCAGTTTTATTTCGTTTCATTTTTAATAGACCTTATTATTTTGCTTATATTTTATTTTTTTATTTTAGACACGCGTATCTTAAAAGTATCCAGACTATTTTGTTAAAAAAAAGGCGTATTTCTATAATCATGTGATTTTAATATACACGCATGCGTATATAAAATAAATATTCTTAATTTATTTTTGTTTTATTTTTTTGCTTTTAGTTTCCGTTAACATTATTATTGAATTTTGTTTCTTAATGTTAAGTAGGTAGCTTAATACAGGTAAGTTTTATATCATTTTTAGTTTTGTTTTCCTAGACTTATTATCATATTCCTTGTTCAGTATAAATCAGTGAATTAATTGGCATATTAACAGATACAAACCAATAACCGAGATTAATCCAGGAAATTTCATACACAGGTGGTTTGAACTTTTTTTCTTCTTCTTCTTCGTCAGCTTTTCCCTTTTTATGGGTTGCTGTTCCTAATTCTTATTCTACACTTATTTTTGTTCATCGTGTCTCCTTCACCTAAACTTTTATCTTTCAACTCCTCTGCTACACAGTCGTTCCATCTTCTCGGTTTTAATCTACTTCCCTTTTTATCAACTTCGGAATCCCAGGACCCGCTCCAGGTTTCAAATTTCTGCATCTATCTCCGCGTCTTTCACCATTAAGGATAAAACTATAAAACAGCCAAATCGCAACCTCTACTTCCAAAATTGCTACTCTCGACTTCAATAAATACCCACTACGATTTTTTTATTAAATCTTAGATATCTCTCCCGTGTTTAATATTCTGTGAACCTTTTTTAACAATCAGTTAACACCCAGAAACTACTTGGTTACTTAGTTAACAGAAAAATGGTTCTTAAAGATTAAGTGTAATTTCTGAAAACCTCCAAATTATCAAGCTCAAGGAAATAAAGGCCAAACTCAAAAATCGAACGGACGATCCGTTTATCACATTAGAGTACAAGTATCACATTAGTTTTAAGAGTAAAGAACTCTTGAAACAAATCCTAAAAAACATCCCAATTTAAAGAATCATCGTTCCATCTGGTATTCTGGTAGTAAAATATGTAGAGCAAGAACTCAAAGGTAAGGAACTGACCCCCACCCTTCAGGAAATTAATTTTTAATTCACTTCTATCTATCGTATTTTTGCTAAAAAGAACAACAAACTACCTTGACTAATCCAAATATTTCTTAAATCAGAGGAACATTTCATAGATGTCTTATATCTAATAGTATCTAAATTGATAGCCCAAGGTCCTCGTTTTCCAACTATCACCAGCCCAGTTTCGTGCCAAGAGGCACGAAATCTCATGTCATAAAAGACAAACAATTTTCGCAAGCTGCGAAACTTCTGAGTACTAAAACACAGAATGCTCCCTACTTAATAATCCAAAATGTCTAAAATGCAAATAAACATACCCCGCATGGTCCCCAAATGCCTCAAAAGAGCTATCGACCTCTTACTAAGAAGCCAAGCCTCTTGTAAAAATAAAGCAACCACCTAGATCACTGGATGCCAACTATCTCTAGAACAAACATAGTAACACAAAACAGAAGATTTACAAATGTATAAAATCAAGAAAAATTGGAATAAAATAATAATTTAAAGAAAAATAATAAACATGTGACGTTTATGATGTTACACACTCCTACACATCAGAAAAATTTCGAAGTAAAACTGAGGAATATTTCTCAAAAAAAAAACCAACCTCTATCCATGAACTAATATATACGCAGTAGTAATGTGGAAAAAATTAAAAATAAATATTCAAAAGTTAAAACTTAGTAGTAACTAAATAAAAAATTTATAGTATACGTCAGGGATGTAAAACACACCAACAGATTGTAGCAACTGTCTAACTGAAGTTTGTTAAACATTATAACAAAATAATTTTGAGATGATACTCAGGGGAAAATAAAAAATATTATCCAATGAATTGCAGTATTCATCAAACTAAAGTTTTAAAATATTTATTTGTCATTTATAAACTATAACCATATAAAGAATTTCAGAGAATAGAAGTACAAAAAATTTCTTTGTAAGACAGATACTATAAACATAGTATAAAGTCTAAGTAATAGTCAAAATCAGGTAATTATGTAAAATAATTACCTACATACAATAGTTGGCAATAAAAGTATGGACATACAATAAGTGTACATCAAGATTTTGATTTAATAAATGGACGTATTATGTAAATAAAAATAAAGAGGTCCGGTCCTGGAGATAGTAATGAAATACAGCAACTAAGTCGTCTCCTGAATTAATAATATTTTGCTAAAAATTTAACCAAACATTATTTTTTAAAAGTATATCAGTGAAACCAGTATAGTTAGTGTGTTAATTTGTGCTATAAATCATAACTGTGAGTAGCATATCTCTAAATATTAACTATTGACTAAACTGTAACCTCAAAACTATTATTGCTGTGGGAAATTTAGTGCAACCAAAAAATATTCTATTTGCCTCACGTATCTCAAACAATGTATGTAGAGTATGTATTTACCTCACCAGTACTAATGTCGTGGATTCCTTACTGCAAGCACATAATTCACTAATATTGAACAATACAAAAATTGAAATTAGAAGATTAATCACCCAAGCCACAAGACTCGTCATTTCTAATGGTTGCCCTACCGTCCCAAACACTTTAATAGAATATGAACTGAAAAAGCTGGGACTTCAACCAGTATCTAGAATAACTTTTTTGAAAGTAGGCATGCCGGATACTGCATACAGCCATGTTTTAAGCTTTCGCCGCCAAGTGTTTGTTACTCCTGATGATACTATCCTTATCCCAGACTTTGTTACAATTTACTATGACAACACCAACTACCGTATATACTTTACCCTCGACAACTTAAATTGCACTAAGTGTGCAACAAAAGGACATCGGGAAACTGATTGTCCAACATGTCAACAAACAACCTTCAACATAAATAGCCCATATCAACCAGAGACTGTAATTCCACAACAACCTCCCCTAATGGATACCGACCACACTAACGTTCAAATTCCTAACACTGAAACCTTAGTATCTGAACAACCATCATTAGAAAAACACACTTTGTCTACAGAAAAAACCAACAAACAAACAAATTTTCCTCCATTAAATACTGAAGTACCTCCCCACACAACCAAAACACAAATATCTACCTCACCCGATATACAAGAAACATCAACTGCCACAACTCCGTTTGCAAAACCTAAACACATAATCAAACGCCAAAAAGCCTCACCCCCTGATATTATTAAAGAGTTAGAGACCATTAAAAATAAATTTGAGTCTAGGTCCCCAAAATTTCCTCTTGATTTTAATGTTATTTGTGATGCGTTACAAACTGCCTTAAACTCAAAAAACCCTAACTCCATTGTAAAAAACTACACAACGGATATGATATAATTTAAAGATATTCTATTATTTGCACATGGTCATATTTTAAACCGCGATATAAAATCCAAATTAACAAGGCTAAGAAAAAGATTACAACTCAATATCACTGATTCCTCATCGGATATAGAAAGTGATATCTCTGTTTCTCAGTCAGATACCCAAAATGGTTAATACATTTATTTTACAATGGAACCTAAATGGATATTACAACAATGTAGAATCTCTTAATATTTTAATGAAATAATTGTCTCCCCTAGTAATCTGTTAACAGGAAACACATCTTAAAACTAAAAACTTACATATTAAAAACTATACTAGCTTTCTCAAAAATCTCGACACAGAACACGCCAGCGGCGGAATGGGTATTTTTGTAAAAAATTATGTAGAAGCAAGAAAAATTCACCTAAACACCAATTTGGAAGCCGTTGCTGTACCTATATCATGCAATATCAACTGCAGACCTATTAACATATGTAACATTTACCTCCCTCATCCAAATGAAAATGTACTTGAAGACTTACAGCGCTTAATCGATGATATTCCTGCTTTCAAACTAATACTTGGTGACTTGAATTGTCATAATATCATATGGGGTAGTATAAAAACAGACAAATGTGGTAGACTTCTTCAGAAATTAATAGATAATCAAAATCTAATATTAATGAATACTGCTAAACCTACTCATTTTAGCTACCACAATAGTACTTTTTCTGCCATCGATATTTCGTTGTGTGATCACTCATTAGCTACAAGTTTTTCTTGGAATAGTCTTGATTATCTATATAATAGCGATCATTTTCCTCTAACAATTAAAACCATTGGGCATGATCAACCGAATATTCCTGTTTACCAAAAATGGAAATTAAACTCACCAAACTGGGACTTATATAGAGATCTAATAAATGATTATCTTACGAACTTTATTCTAGAAGATAGCATAGATTCATCTCTTCATCATTTCAATGATACTATACTAAAATGCGCTAATATTGCAGTGGGAAAAACAAAACCTTGCAAACGAAAACCAGTACCATGGTGGAATGAAGAAATAGCTTTAGCTATGAAATCTACCAAACATGCTTTCAATGTTTTAAAAAGACATAAAACAACAGAAAACGTTAGCAACTTTAAAAAACTTAGGGCAAAAACTAAATATCTTATTAAGAAAAGTAAAAAGAAACATGGTCAAATTATGTCTCTACCATAAATTCATCAACTCCTATGACTACAATCTGGAATAAAGTACGTACACTAAAAGGTGAACAAAACTCAATTCACATTAACACTCTTTCTTATAAAAACAAATTAATATCTTCCAAACAAGAAATTAGTAATATTATATCAGATATATATGTATATATATATTGAAATGATATTCCGTATATATATATTGAAATGATAATGATATTCCGAGAAAGCCTATGAATAACTGTTCTGATGAGCTTTATTAAAGCGAAATACGTATCAACAGATACATAGACTATTTTTGCGTGAAAGGAAATCTTGACTGTCTTTAATTTTATTTTGAAATGATATTGTTTAAAAAATTAATTTATAAGTTATATACTAGATAATATTAGATATAAAAAGTATTTGGTTATTTTAAGAAGTTATATACTAGAGAATATTATAAAAATTATTTATGTGAGGGCATTTTTAAGAAATTAGCATATAAAAAGTATTTTTTTTTATAATTATAATATTGTCAATATATTTAAGTGAGCCATGTGCATAGACAACCAACTATACATTTAAATAACAGTTGAATAAGAATTTACGAATATAAGTGGGGTTATAATAATATGTTAGTTTAAAAATGTTTAGTTTATATATAGTCACTGATTTAAGTTTATATTCTGATCTGAAAAGCCCAAAAAATGTCGATAAAATTCTCGATCGAAAAGTAAGGAATTCTCTAGATCACCGGAGATGGCTTTGTTTGCGAAATGGACTGTTCCAGAAAATTCAGAGATGTAGGAGATGGAACAAATCGAACATGATTTCTGGCCAGATGATTCTGGAACATGGAAAAAGATATAAATACCCGGTGATTTGGCATCAGTTATCAGTTACAGTTACTATGAGGCCAGTCAGTTAGTAAGAAAGTTAGTTAGAAGATAGACACATTTAGTTAGTGAAGTCAATTGTTCAGTAAGTCAGTTAGAAGGTCCAGATGTTCAATATAATAAGTTCAATGAAGATTAAGAAACAGTATAAAGATAATATTATTGAAGATTAAAAATTATGTTATGTAAAAATGGTAATTGGATAATGGAAGAAAGTATCAATTGAAAATATTGAAAATAAATCGTAGCCATTTTCACAATTTATTTTATATTCACTTGTAATTTATTTTCGCAATTTATCTAAGTATTCCACTGTTCTGACACCATTTGTTGTGAATTTATTAAAAGGTTCAATATTTATAACACTTACGGATTTAATTTATTTCTTTATTTATATTAACTTATCTGACAATAATTTATTAATATCCGTACGTAACAAATTCGCGAGCGCGTCTTCAGAATTAACTGTCCCTCCATAACCAAAATTCCTCTATAAATATAAAGTCCTGTTATTCGAGAATGAAAACAGTTGTTTCTCGAAACACATCGAACATAGACCGCTGTTTTGCTGAAAGGCCTTCTAGACAGAGCGGCGAATTGTTCTCAGAACCGGTATGGTTAAATCGGCTTGTCTCCAGAAGGTTCGAATTGTTGATTTTATTACAAAGGGGGACCCATCGTGTGTCAGGTAGGCATTACCTAAAAAATACGTGAATGAATGAAAATATTAGTAATAAATATATTTACGGTTTTGGGTCAGAATTTATCGTAACAATATACTTGCATAAATGACCCTGCACATTTAAATTTAAAAGCGTTGAAGTTAAAAGCGTATTTTAATATTTTCAAAAATAACGACACAAACAATGATATTCTGTAAGTGGTTTTTACACTGTATAATTGAAAAATTTTATCATTTAATATTCATAATAGGCCCTACATGATATAGTTCGTTGAGATCAGCGTGTTGAAGAGCTGTTAAAAGTATAAAAACATATAATATCTTCCTTTGCGTTTGTGAGTTACCCTGTACATTTCAATTTTAATTGTATACAGTATACATTGTATACAATGATTTAATAAGAAACTAAAATAATATATATACTAAACATAAATATTTTATTACATATTATAAATAATTTGTAGAATTCTGAATTCAGTTTTATTTCGTTTCATTTTTAGTAGACCTTATTATTTTGCTTATATTTTATTTTTTTATTTTAGACACACCTACCTATCTTAAAAGTATCCAGACGATTTTGTTAAAAAAAGGCGTATTTCTATAATCATGTGATTTTAATATACACGCATGCGTATATAAAATAAATATTCTTAATTTATTTTTGTTTTATTTTTTTGCTTCTAGTTTCCGTTAATATTATTATTGAATTTTGTTTCTTAATGTTAAGTAGGTAGCTTAATACAGATAAGTTTTATGATATTATTTTTAGTTTTGTTTTCCTAGACTTAAACAATTTGTGCAAGAAAATGATTAGATATATTTTTTTAATTTTATATTCCTTGTTAAGCATAAATCAGTGAATTAATTGACATATTAACAGATACAAACCGACCACCGAGATTAATCCAGGAAATTTCATACACAGGTGGTTTCAACTTTTTCTTCTTCTTCTTCGTCAGATTTTCCCTTTTTAAGGGTTGCTGTTTCTAATTATTATTCTACACTTATTTTTGTTCATCGTGTCTCCTACACCTAAACTTTTCTGTCTCAAGTCCTCTGCTACACAGTCGTTCCATCTTCTCGGTTTTAATCTACTTCCCTTTCAATCAACTTCTAAGTCCCAGAACCCGCTTCAGGTTTCAACTTTCTGCATCTATCTGCGCGTCTTTCACCATTAAGGACAAAACTATAAAACAGCCAAATCGCAACCTCTACTTCCAAAATTGCTACTTTCGACTTCAACAAATATCCACTACGATTTTTCGATTAAATCTTAGATATCTCTCCCGTGTTTGATACTCTGTGAACCTTTTTTAATAATCAGTTAACACCCAGAAACTACTTGGTTACTTAGTTAACAGAACAATGGTTCTTAAAGATTAAGTGTAATTTCTGAAAACCTCCAAATTATCAAGCTCAAGGTAATAAAGGCCAAACTCAAAAATCGAACGGACGATCCGTTTATCACATTAGAGCCAAAGAACTCTTGAAATAAATCCCAAAAAACATCCCAATTTAAAGAGTCACCGTTCCACCTGGTATTCTGGTAGTAAAATATGTAGAGCAAGAACTCAAAGGTAAGGAACTGACAGCCACCCTTCAGGAAATTAATTTTTAATTCACTTCTATCCATCTTATTTTTGCTAAAAAGAACAACAAACTAACTTGGCTAATCCAAATATTTCTTAAATCAGAGGAACATTTCATAGATGTCTTATCTAATAGTATCTAAGTTGATAGCCCAAGGTTCTCGTTTTCCAAGTATCACCAGCCCTGTTAGAACAGGCACAAAATCTTATGTCATAAAAGACAAACAATTTTCCCAAGCTGCGAAACTTCTGAGTATTAAAACACATAATGCTCCCTACTTAATAATCCAAAATGTCTCAATTGCCAATAAACATACCCCGCATGGTCCCCAAATGCCTCAAAAGAGCTATCGACCTCTTACTAAGAAGCCAAGCCTCTTGTAAAAATAAAGCAACCACCTAGATCACTGGATGCCAACTATCTCTAGAACAAACATAGTAACACAAAACAGAAGATTTACAAATGTATGAAATCAAGAGAAATTGGAATAAAATAATAATTTGAAGAAAAATAATAAACATGTGACGTTTATGATGTTACACACTCCTACACATCAGAAAAATTTTGAAGTAAAACTGAGGAATGTTTCTCTAAAAAAAAAAAAAATAAAAACACCAACCTCTATCCATGAACTAATATATACGTAGTAGTATGTGGAAAAAAAATCAAAAATAAATACTCAAAAGTAAAAACGTAGTAGTAACTAAATAAAAAATTTAAAGTATACGTCAGGGATGTACAACACACCAACATATTGTAGTTAACTGTCTAACTGAAGTTTGTTAAACATTATAACAAAATAATTTTGAGATGATAATCTGGGGAAAATAAAAAATATTATCCAATGAATTGTAGTACCTATTCATCAAACTAAAATATAATCATCATAACTTAAAATATTTATTTGTCATTAATAAACTATAACCATATAAAGAATTTCAGAGAATATCTCTGGTTAAGTTAAAAAATATATACCCAATGAATAATTGTAGTATTCGTTAAAATAAACTAGTTAAAAGACAATATAATAATACCTTATTTAAGTAGTAAACTACTTAAATAAGGTATTGCTATATTGTCACCAATAAAATCGTTTGACAAGGGTTTTAGAGAAAAATTCTCAGGGAAATTGAAGATTACCCAACAAATTATAGTATCCGTCAGACTAAAGTTTGGTGAGAAAAGAAAGTAAAGGGTATCTGTATTCTTTGGAACTATACATGGACCCTACCAAAGGATCGACTAAAGTCATGTTGTTATTCACGCAGTAGCCCATAGCCCAGACATTCTACTTGGCAAGTAAAAAAAATTTCTTTGTAAGACAGATACTATAAACATAGTATAAAGTCTAAGTAATAGTCAAAATCAGGTAATTATGTAAAATAAATATCAATTAATCAAAGTCAGGTAACTACATAAAACAGATATTACAGTCTAATCATAAAAAAATATTACTGAAATTTTTAATTGAGTAAATAGATTTGATAATATTTAAACTCTTGTAACACTGTGTTACATTTAACAATACATTTTGTATACTTAATTTTTTTTTATGATCCGTCATTAAATGGACATTGAAATGGGTAATAAAAATAAATACCTTACCTCACAAAAAAATTTAAGAAGAACACTTTTAAAAAAACGCATGGACATACAACAGTTGGCAATAAAAGTATGGACATACAATAAGGGTACATCATGATTTTGATTTAATAATTGGACGTATTATGTAAATAAATATAAAGAGGTCCGGTCCTGGAGATAGTACTGAAATACAGCAACTAAGTCGTCTCCTGAATTAATAATATTTTTCTAAAAATTTAACCAAATATTATTTTTTTAAAGTATATCAGTGAAACCAGTATAGTTAGTGTGCTAATTTGTGCTATAAATCATAACTGTGAGTAGCATATCTCTAAATATTAACTATTGACTAAACTGTAACCTCAAAACTATTATTGCTGTGGGAAATTTAGTGCAACCAAAAAATATTCTATTTGCCTCACGTATCTCAAACAATGTATGTAGAGTATGTATTTACCTCACCAGTACTAATGTCGTGGATTCCTTACTGCAAGCACATAATTCACTAATATTGAACAATACAAAAATTGAAATTAGAAGATTAATCACCCAAGCCACAAGACTCGTCATTTCTAATATCTGCCCTACCGTCCCAAACACTTTAATAGAATATGAACTGAAAAAGCTGGGACTTCAACCAGTATCTAGAATAACTTTTTTGAAAGTAGGCATGCCGGATACTGCATACAGCCATGTTTTAAGCTTTTGCCGCCAAGTGTTTGTTACTCCTGATGATACTATCCTTATCCCAGACTTTGTTACAATTTACTATGACAACACCAACTACCGTATATACTTTACCCTCGACAACTTAAATTGCACTAAGTGTGCAATAAAAGGACATCGGCAAACTGATTGTCCAACATGTCAACAAACAACCCTCAACATAAATAGCCCATATCAACCAGAGACTGTAATTCCACAACAACCTCCCCTAATGGATACCGACCACACTAACGTTCAAATTCTTAACACTGAAACCTTAGTATCTAAATAACCATCATTAGAAAAATACACTTTGTCCACAGAAAAAACCAATAAAACAAATTTTCCTCCATTAAATGCTGAAGTACCTCCCCACACAACCAAAAGACAAATATCTACCTCACCCGATATACAAGAAACATCAACTGCCACAACTCCGTTTGCAAAACTTAAACACATAATGAAACGCCAAAAAGCCTCACCCCCTGATATTATTAAAGAGTTAGAGACCATTAAAAATAAATTTGAGTCTAGGTCCCCAAAATTTCCTCTTGATTTTAATGTTATTTGTGATGCGATACAAACTGCCTTAAACTCAAAAAACGCTAACTCCATTGTAGAAAACTACACAACGGATATGATATATTTAAAGATATTCTATTATTTGCACATGGTCATATTTTAAACCGCGGTATAAAATCCAAATTAACAAGGCTAAGAAAAAGATTACAACTCAATATCACTGATTCCTCATCGGATATAGAAAGTGATATCTCTGTTTCTCAGTCAGATACCCAAAATGGCTAATACATTTATTTTACAATGGAACCCAAACGGATATTACAACAATGTAGAATCTCTTAATATTTTAATGAAATAATTGTCTCCCCTAGTAATCTGTTAACAGGAAACACATCTTAAAACTAAAAACTTACATATTAAAAACTATACTAGCTTTCTCAAAAATCTCGACACAGAACACGCCAGCGGCGGAATAGGTATTTTTGTAAAAAATTGTGTAGGAGCAAGAAAAATTCACCTAAACACCAATTTGGAAGCCGTTGCTGTATCTATATCATGCAATATCAACTGCAGACCTATTAACATATGTAACATTTACCTCCCTCATCCAAATGAAAATGTACTTGAAGACTTACAGCGCTTAATCGATGATATTCCTG
Organism: Diabrotica undecimpunctata; assembly: GCF_040954645.1. Lineage (NCBI taxonomy): Eukaryota > Metazoa > Arthropoda > Insecta > Coleoptera > Chrysomelidae > Diabrotica > Diabrotica undecimpunctata. The sequence continues at coordinate 416,247 of NC_092813.1, read as the reverse complement.
CTTTCAAACTAATACTTGGTGACTTGAATTGTCATAATATCATATGGGGTAGTATAAAAACAGACAAATGTGGTAGACTTCTTCAGAAATTAATAGATAATCAAATAATATTAATGAATACTGGTAAACCTACTCATTTTAGCTCCCACAATAGTACTTTTTCTGCCATCGATATTTCGTTGTGTGATCACTCATTAGCTACAAGTTTTTCTTGGAATAGTCTTGATTATCTATATAATAGCGATCATTTTCCTCTAACAATTGAAACCATTGGGCATGATCAACCGAATATTCCTGTTTACCAAAAATGGAAATTAAACTCAGCAAACTGGGACTTATATAAAGATCTAATAAATAATTATCTTACGAACTTTATTCTAGAAGATAGCATAGATTCATCTCTTCCTCATTTCAATGATACTATACTAAAATGCGCTAATATTGCAATGGGAAAAACAAAACCTTGCAAACGAAAACCAGTACCATGGTGGAATGAAGAAATAGCTTTAGCTATGAAATCTACCAAACATGCTTTCAATGTTTTAAAAAGACATAAAACAACAGAAAACGTTAGCAACTTTAAAAAACTTAGGGCAAAAACCAAATATCTTATTAAGAAAAGTAAAAAAGAAACATGGTCAAATTATGTCTCTACCATAAATTCATCAACTCCTATGACTACAATCTGGAATAAAGTACGTACACTAAAAGGTGAACAAAACTCAATTCACATTAACACTCTTTCTTATAAAAACAAATTAATATCTTCCAAACAAGAAAATTCAAGCAATGCAAACTTCGATCTCGCATTTTTAGATTTCAAAAATAAACGTGAAATGACAGAAATATCTATAGTAGATAGTGATCATCCACTAAATTTTCCCATCGCATATCATGAATTTGAAGAAGCTCTAGATAAATCAAAAAACACGTCATCGGGTCCTGATAATATACCAATAATATTTATCAAAAATTTGCCGTACACAGGAAAATTAATTCTCTTAAACATTTTCAATCACATTTACCTTAATAAAAAATTTCCATCAATCTGGTCTGAATCAACAATTATTCCCATTTTAAAACCTTTCAAATCAAAAACTGACCCTCTTTCCTATAGACCAATTTCACTTACAATACATGCAAACTACTAGAAAAAATTATAAATAACAGATTAGTATGGTTTCTTGAAAAAAAAACCGATTATTAAGCCATATCCAAAGCGGTTCCAGAAAAGGCAGATCAACTCATGATGCCTTAGTAGCTATTGACAATATTATATGTGAGTCTTTTAGAAATAACCAGAAAGTAATTGCCATATTTTTTTATATAAATAAAGCATTTGATACTGCATCGAGATACAACATTTTACAAACCATGTCTAACTGGGTATTCAGGGAAATTTTCTTGCTTTTGTAAAACATTTCATGAATAATAGAGTATTCCAAGTACGTGTGAATGGAATTACTTCAAAAACAGAATGTCTTAAAAACGTTATTCCACAGGGTTCAACCTTAAGCTCCAATCTATTTTTAATAGCAATTAATAATACCGCTCCAGAGATAAAGCTACCTTTGAAAGCAGATCTGTATGCAGATGACTTAGTTGTATATACTAGTAGCTGCAATATTACACTAGCCTCAAAAATTTTGCAATCATTTCTGCATAAACTACAAGACTGGTCCCAAAAAACTGGTTTTACGTTCTCAGGTGATAAATCTCGTTTTATCGTATTCAATAAAAGAAAAACTGATTGCCAAACAACCCTTACTCTAAATGGTATCAACCTAAAACAAGTAGAGAGCATTGACTTTCTTGGCCTGAGACTGGACAGTCAGCTAACATGGGCAGAACATATTAATAAGCTAGTCGTAGCTAGTCTGTCAATCTAAAATAATGCTATCAAACCGATCTTGGGGAGCGGACACCCTAAAATTGCTGCATATATACCAATCATTAATCCGAAGTAAACTGGATTATGGTGCAATATGCTATTCAATTGTGAGTAATTATATTCTTAAAAAACTACACATTATACAAAACACATCTTTAAGACTTATTCTGGGTGCTTACCAAACTAGTCCTGTTTTCAGGTTATCCTAGACGAATCCCCCCTATCAATACGAAGACAACACATTTCTTTAAATCATCCTAATAACACAAACTATCCACTTCTTTACAAAATATATCTACTCATTGCCATCAACAAATTAAATATCCACCCCTTAAAGAACGTATAACGAGATATGGTTTCGACATGGAGCAGCTGACACATTCTTATCCTACACAACGAACTATACCTCCCTGGACTATTAATTTTCCCACACTATTGATATATCCCTTACGGCCTATCCAAAGAGTACCACAACTCCCATAATCATTAACAAATTATATTAAGAACGGATATCAGAATACACTGGTTATAACAAGATTTTTACTGATGCGTCAAGAACTAAAAACGAACATGCAGCGGCCTTTATTCTAGGAAAGTCTGAATATGCAGGTCGCATCCCTCAATTCTTCAGCATTTTCACGGGAGAAGCAATCGCCATTTTAAAAGCATTAGACATGTGTAATAGTCATGCAAGCTCAAACTTTCATACATATCTCAAGAAATGAAAAAGTAGAGTGAATTAGCAAAGAAAGCTGCTACTGACGAGCAAACTAAAATAATGACTACAATTCCGTTCAGTGATATCCAGCTCATTATTAATCAGCACTGTGTAAGAAATTGGCAACAAATGTGGAATTCTAATAAGTCTAACCTTAAAAACGTTAAAACTAGGATTGGCACTAAACTACAATTTCCAGAAAACAGAAGGCAACAGGTGATTATCAACCGACTAAAAATTGGACATACAGCGTTAACTCACCAGCATCTCATAACAAAAGAACTACCACCTGAATGTTTCTATTGTGAATATCCAATAACTGTTCAACATATATTGATTGATTGTCCTCTTTACTCCTACGAAAGAGCCATCAACAACGTACCAGAAGAAGCAAAGAAACTTAAAGATATTTTAAACTGTAATGTATCAAATACAATCAAATTCCTTAAGGACATACGGTTACTACATAAAATTTAAGTTGTATTATATGTATCATTTTGTAATTTGGTAATTTATTATTTGTAAGTTAATACGCAATTTGTAATTAGTATATTTAATAACAACTGTAAAATTTGTAAAACCCGCTAATAACCTTTAATGGTTGATGCGGAAATTCTAAAAAAAATAAACTTATAATTATTAGATATTTATTAAATATTGGAAACATCTTAAAAACTCTACAGTTGTTAATTATTTTTGCCTTTTTCTTATTTCTAATAGACAAATAAAATAAACTCGATGACTAAATATTAAATAAATAAATGAATGAACCAATTCCCGCGAATTTATTCATAGAATTCTTATGACAAAAATGTGTAGCTAACGGGCGGACCGTAAAAAAACCTGTTGTCGTACGGCCGTAGCGTCCTCCTGGTTTTCAGGGGTTTCTGGACGATCTACAACCGCCGCTCTCGAAGAGGATCTCAAGTTTCGAGAGTCCATCTTCCTATTTAAGGAGTTTATTAAGATACCGGCCGTTACGGGCAAGAAGTTCCGCCGAGCCTTTGTGGTAGGTGAGGGGATACCGGCAATCAGAATTCTCTAACAGTTCGAGCTTTCTTACAGACAAAATATTCTTACACTGACTTATATGTATTTCTGATGCGTGGTGTTTATCTCAAGTTCCACAAATATGTCGGCCTTCTCGCTTCGTGTAGCCGCGTTCCCTCTCCTCGAGAGGTACAAGAATGCCGGCAATGTCGACTCTTCCTGCTGCCAGTCGCTTCGTATAACTACCTTTTTGTTAACAGTAATTCATATAGTTACTATTTACATAAGGTTTTGGAGACGAAGTGGTATTGCAGCTCAACCTGATTGGAAAAGCAATTACAAGTCCCCGTCGGGGCTTTTATTCGCTTTTTACCGTGACAGGCCCAAATAACGCTGTGGTCAGTTCGACACGATTTGAGATAGTTATAAGACCAATGTCTTTTCTATCTCAGAAAGTCGTGTTCTACTGTCAGGAAGCGTTTTGTAGTCGACAAGCCGGTTCTCGTACACTTGATGATTTAACTTCTAAATTGGATAACCATTATTAGGTATTATTCTTCAATTTTTTTGGACGTCTTCGACGATAGCAGGATATTGGTTAATTAATAAAACTCAAAGGTAGCTTGGTAGCGCACCGAACCAACAAAAAGAAAGAAATTTACTTTGCACTTTTTTAGATTGCTTATTAAATATATTGATGATAATACTACAAAAATCGAGAAGTTTGAAATGGGCTACAAATAATACCTACTCACAATTTATTAGTTCGTGCTTAAATTACAATTATTCATTGATTTTGCATTATGTAAACTACTTTCTATGGAGAAAACAAACCACAATCGATCAGATATACATGTCTGGATTGACGATTCCATTGAACACAGCTCTAAACTGTTTCTATCTATATCCATTTTTATATATTCCTACTCAAAGTCAATACTTTTTCTTTCGTCGTACATAAATAAACCAAATATCCCAATTAGTTCCCAAAAATTGCCTGGTAAAGGGAATTAGGTGACTCTACAGTAGCTAAAATAGGTAAAACAATATAATAGTATTATCAATATAGTATAACATAAATTTAATACTAGTTAACAGATTGACGATAGAATTAAACATGTATGTTAAAAGTTTATAACACAATAGAAACTGTTATCCAGAAGTTCGATTCGATATTAAATTTATATGAGATTTATCCACAATTGTGGAGAACACCGTATAAACATAGTGTTGCTCTAACATGCCAATAGAAAACGGTCTCAGAATGTGTTGTCCACTTCCAATTATTAAAGATAAGATGACTAATCCTTAATTTGCGTTATGTAAAGTGCTTTTTACAAGGCATGCAAAAGTAAATTGGCTTCGATATACGAGATAAGACTGCTTACCTTATAGAGAACAATTCGAAATTGGAGTAGGATTTCTGTTCACAACACAATTTTTTGACTTAAAGAAAAAAATGTAATGAATTTTTCTTTAGTTTAAATGCTGCACAAAGAACCAACACATTCAGAAAAGTGATCTCAAGAAATAATTAATAGAAAAACATCCGTAGCCCAAATTGATCTTCTTCTAAATGTGTATATCTTCTAGAGATGTTGACGACCACATTGACCCATCTTATTTTATTCACAGCAGCTCGAAATAGATCAGTTAACGTTAGACCTGTTCACTTCTTAAGATTGGTCAGCCAGGAGATACCTCTACGTCCAGGGCCTCTCCTATCCTCAATTTTGCCTTGCAGAATTAACTACAGAAGTCGATATTTATCATTAAGTCTGTTTTAGACTATAACACAAAATGATATAAGAAAATGGTACTAACTTTTGTCATAATGTAAAACAGAAAACAAAATCTGTTGACAAAATATGTTATAGAAATTAGAACATGTCGTATTTTGATACCAAATTGTTAGTACACACGCATGCGCAGTTAGGTTCTTCCTCTTTTTTTGCCTTTCGAATCAGAAACAGATAATAGGAGAATTTTCTTATGCATCATAAATATATATGTCTTTGTTAAAGCAAAGGTAAAACGTGGGTAAAACTAACTAGGTATTTACGTGGGTAAAAAACTAGGTTAAATGTTGGAGAAAATGAGGTTACAATAACAAAAAGAAGAATAAGAACATTGAGGTTAACAGTACATGTACACCAATTATTTTAAAAAAGAACTTTTTTAGCATGTAATGCGCAGAATCACATAACATATTTTAATACCAAAATGTGACAATGTAATACACAAAACTTCTTGTATTAATATTGTACACAATTATTTCATGTAAGTTTTTGTTATACCATTTTCTTATATCATTTTATGTTATAGTCTAAAACAGACTTTACGCAGTAAAGTAAGCCAAATTTTTTTTTATGATGTTAACAATTTCTTTGTCTTATCTTATCCTCTGAAGAATAGTTATGTTACTTATGTGGTGTATATACGAGACCCTCAACAAACGTGGGTAGCACCACATTTCAAATGCCTCTAATCGTTTTATGGCATCTTCTGTAAGGCTCTAGCTTTCTACTCCATAGAGGAGGACACTAAACATAGATTAAAAATAAGAGAAGAGTAAAGGTTAGGGAGGACCCAAATTAATAAAAAAAGAATAATATATTTACTTCAAAACTAGTTTTGGAGATCCTTAACACAATTGTTTAGGTCAAAGAAAAAGAAACTAGTTGTTGATAACTTCAAATGTTCCGCAAAGGGAGTAACACATTATCGAAACTGATTTCAAAAATTGATTGATAGAAAAGCGTAGGTAATCGAATGGTAGCTCACAGTGGATAAAAAGAATCATAAATTTACTTCAAAGGTACTGTTTTAGATCGGGTATTAAATATATTGGCAAAAATACTACAAATATCTATGGGAAGTTTGAAAGAGCTTACAAATAATACTTTCAATTTATAAAGTAGTGACAAAATTATAATTATACATTTTTTTTTATTATGTGAACTACTTTCTAAGGAGATACTATTCCAACCATGATCAGATATACATGTATGGAATAGATATCAATAGGACACAACAGCTCTAAATTGGTTCCTTTTCTATCCATTTTCATATATTCCTAGCCAAAGAGATAAATACAACAGCTTTTTTTTTGTGTTGCATAAATAAACCAAATATTCAAATTCGTTTTCGAGAATTGTCTGACAAAGAGATTTAGGTAACTCAACAGTGGCTGAAATAGATAAAACCATATCATATTATTATTTAATATGTTATAATATCAATATAATGTTAGTTAATAGATTGGAGATAAAATTAAACATGTTTATTAACAGTTTATAACACAATCGAAACGCTTATCCAGAAGTTCGATTCGATGTTAAATTAATATGTGATTAAACCACAATTGTAGCTGAACACCATATAAACATAGTGTTGCTTTCACAGGCCAATAGAAAACAGTCTCAGAATGTGTTGTCCCCAGTTTAACTATTAAAGATACGATGACAACTAGTCCTTGATTTGCGTTATGTAAAGTGTTTTTTACAAGCAACTGGCTTTGATATACGAGATTAGACTGCTTACCTTATAGAAAACAATTCGAAATTGGAGTAAGATTTCTGTTCCCAACAAAATTTTCTAAAATAAAAAAAAAATGTAACAAATTTTTCAGAAAAGTGATCTTAAGAAATAATTAATAGAAAAACGTCCGTAGCCCAAATCGATCTTCTTCTAAATGTTCCTATATTTTAGACTGTTTTAGATCGGGTATTGAGTATATTGGCGAAAATACTACAAACAACTATAGGAAGATTGAGATAGCTTACAAATAATACTCTCAATTTATAAAGTAGTGACAAAATTATAATTATTCATTTTTTTACATTATGTGAACTACTTTCTAAGGATATACTATTCCACACATGATCAGATATACCCGTATGGAATAGCAGCTCCATAGAACACAGCTCTAAATTGTTCCTTCTCTATCCATTTTCATATACTCTTAGCCAAAGGGATAAATACCCGAGAATTGTCTGATAAAGAGATTTAGGTAGGTAACGCAACAGTAGCTGAAATAGATAAAACCATACCATACCATATCATATTATTGGTTAATATGTTATAATATCAATATAACGTTATTTAATAGATTGGCGATAAAATTAAACATGTATATTAAAAGTGTATAACACAATAGAAACGCTTATCCAGAAGTTCGATTTGTTAAATTTGTATATGATTAAACCACAATTATAGTTGAACACCATATAAACATAGTGTTACTTTCACATGCCAATAGAAAACGGTACTGCGGTACTGCGGAAATAACGGTCATTCTACTGTGACTACTCTTTCCCCTGAAGAAGTTTTGTGAGGGACGAACAGAACTGTTGAGTTGGCCTCTTCGGAAGTTTCGTCGCTAGAGATTGGTTTTTTGTTATTTGTTTAATTCTTGTAACATATATTAAGGCAGATTATTGTAATAAAGATATATAAAGGAGTCATCCAAAAATGATTATGGCTATGGTTCCATAATTTCGGGTTAATTGTCTCTAGATGTTCCTCTTCCTTAGAGAGTTCATGCAGTTTGTCTAAGGGGATGTGATCTATCCTTAATGGTTTGAATTTAATCGCTGTTTGAATATCTATGGTCCTAATTTTGAGAATCAGTAGCGGTTCCTCTGAGATGGTTGTCCTCGAATTTATGTAACTCTGGATTGGGGTTTAGAATTCACATCTGGGCGAAAGATTGATGAGATAAGTTCCTTTTAGGCCCCAAATTTTTGTTGTAGAATATCGATTTGTAATTTTGGTTGATTCGGGAAATATTCCTATATAGGAGGCATCTGATAATCTTTTAGAAGTGTATGTTTTTAGTATATTGGCAAGAAGCTTCTTAGATGCTCAACTGCAGGATTTTTTTGATACAGTCGTCAGTTTTCGTTGCTTCTAGTATGGTTTCCTCTTGGCAAAGATATCTTGTGTCGATTCCGGCACATGGTTCTTCCAAATATTGAAAGGATTTTTCGTTTGTGAGGATATATGGTTCAGGAGGAATGATTGTAGTAGAATTTGAGGTAGGTATAGGGAATAAATGATAATAAGTAAAGGAATTAGGATGTAGGACAGGAAAATGAAGGATAAATGTAATAGTACGGTTTGAATAATAGGCATCTACTTTGATGATGATGTAGTATCTTTAGTATGTCTTCGTCTTAGATGTACACAAGCTAGTCTATCTTATGTTGTTCTAGCATTTTATTCATGATCCATTTCAATTCATCTTTCTTGATCACACTGTTATGGAGAGTGTTTACAAGAGAAAAGGTAATGGCTTTTTCTAGGTCGTTAAGTATCTGAAGTATAATTTGAAGGGTCACATTTAATTGGTCCAGAACATTCCTTGCTTGCAAATAATAATTAAAGTCAAAAATGAATGTACTGAGATTTGTGCTGATATTATTTACTTCTTCTGCTATTATTTCTTGGTTGTGTGTTAATAATGTGATAGTTTTGTTGAACTCTTTTATAATCTTCTTGATCAAGCTAATGTGACGATTAAGATGATTTATAAGATTTTCCTGATTTGTCTGTAAGATTTCTATTGCACTGTTGTATTTTTCTGCGTCATCTTGATTCAAATTTTCAGAAATTGCTTTGATAATGCTTCCTAGTCCATTAATTAGCCCTCTTCTTGTTCTGCTATAGGAGTAAATTTTTGAGAATTTGCCTCGAGCTGATTTTAATTGGTATCTAAGAGCTTGGTCGAAATTTTGTAAACTGCTAAAATATGGATGGTTAAGTCCATTTTGAATTGCTGTGAACACTGCATCGTATTGGGTTTCAATTCTGTCCAATTCTTCCTTTATTGGTAGTCGTTTAAAAAAGTGTATAAAATCCTGTGTACTAGTATGAATCTTTGCTTGTCCCAGGTTGAAGGGAATTATTCCTGGGTTGTCTTTCAGGTCCTTGATCTTCACTTCCTCTCCCATCGCCAGGGTGATCCTGTGGGGAAGGTTTAGAATTAGTTTTTGACTTAGGTTGATGTTTTATGTTTTTCTTGTGAACTGTAGCTTTTGATGTGTTTACAGTCACTTCGTTATTTTTTTTTATACGTTTTGAGGAATATTGCAGAAGTAATTTATTTCTGGTAACTGTTTTTCGTGTATAGAGTTTTGTGCTTGGTTTATAGGTAATAGGGCCTTGTCTCGATTTGTTTCTATTTTCGGTGACTTTATTTTTATTCTCTTGTATAAACTGGCTTACTTTCTTGTATAATTCAGCCAGTATTACTTTCTGTATGTCAACGTCAAAGGGATCTTTTTTGTCGATATGATCGTTTAATATGTCAATGTGTCTTGACTTCGTTGCTGAATGTATGGAATTATTGTACCCAATTATAGCGTATAGCATTTGTTCTTTTATCGAGAGCTTTGCTATGGTGTTCCTTTGGATTCGAAAATGTTCGATTAATGTAGAATGAAATCTCTCAATCATCCCGTTGGAGTGCGTATTCTCTGGTGGCGTATAGTGGATTAAGATTTTATGAGAATTTACAAATTCTTGTATTACTCCATTTTTAAATTCCGTACTATTATCGGCTACTATCATTGTTTGGAGTCCATTATGTGTTATAAAAATTAATCGGGCGTTGAGTACATTGATTGCATTCCCTTCATTTATTGGGTAGACTTATCCATACTTCGAAAATGTGAATGGTTAGAAATTTCTGTCCATTAGCCTGGAATGAATCAATGTGAACTATTTCCAGTGGTTTAGTGGGAGTCAGTGTAACAATAAATTTTTTTTGAGGAGCTCTGTCGTATTTATTTTCTTGGCATATATCGCAAAATCTTATAATATCTTCTATGTCCTTCTTCATATGAGCCTAGTAATATCGTTTTTTAATTTGACTTTCCGTTTCAGCTATTCCTCTATGGTTCGTTTTTCCTTCATGCTAGTTTTTTATAATTTATTTTTATTGTTTTTCTAGGTTAACATCTTCCAATAAAAGATTACATTTAAATAAGTCATATGCGTTGTGTTTAAAAGTTTTCCTGATAATATCACAAATTTTTGCAAAAATGTCTTCTTCTGCTTCAAATAAAATTGCATAGTTCTTTTCTGCGTTGAGGTGTACTTTAAAAATTTTTAAGGTATCAGCTTTTAACTGATCTTTCGATAGCTGGATATGATAACGTCTTTTATCCGGAAAGGTTTGTATGATTGCTGGAGGTCGTGGATTGTAGTTGACGATTACCAAGAATTGGGTTTTCTACTGCTGTATGTATTGTTTCATTTCCGTCTTCATCCATGTTTTGATCTTCGTTTTCAAAAGTGTCTTCTGGGATGTTTTGATCTTCGTTTTCAACAGTGTCTTTTGGGATGTTTTCTGAAATTAATTCTGTTGCTTTTTCCTCTACAATCTCATCAATTATTTGATCTGTATCTGGAATATTAGTCGCTGACCATCTATTGTCTTCCATGTCTACTAAATCATCAAAGAATTCCTTAATTTGTGAATCGATGTTCTTAGTTTCCTTTGTGTGTATTTCGATTCGAGACAGTGTGTCTGCATTTATATTAGCTTTGCCTTTTTTGTAAATTGCTTTGTAGTCTTCTTCTTCTTCAGGTTCCTTTTCCTATCGGAGGTTGGAAATCATCATCGCTATTTTAATTTTATTCGCCGCGCTTCTGAATAATTCTAATGAGCTGCAACCGAACCACTCTCTCAAATTTCTTAGCCAGGATATTTTGCGTCGTCCAGGGGTTTCTCTTCCCTTGTATCTTCCCTTGCATAATTAACTAAGTAATAAGTACTTTTTGCCCCTTATTATATGACCCAGATATTGAATCTTTCTAATTTTAATAATTTTTTTTGACTTCACATTCTTTCTTCATTTTTTGTAACCCCTCTATATTAGTTACTTTTTCAGTGCACGTTATTCTGTGGATTCTCCTGTAGCACCACATCTCAAAGGAGTTTAATTTTTTGATTTCAGACTCTTTTATTGTCCACGCTTCCATGCCGTATAGTAAAGTAGAAAAACGTAACAACGTAGCATTCTTGTGCGGATCTCTTGATTAAGATTACGGTTACAGAGTAAAATCTTCAATTTAATGAACGTGTTTCTTGCCATTTCTATTCTGGATCTAATTTCTTTTGTTTGATCTCCATATTCGGTTAGCCACGTTCCTTAATATTTAAATGTTGTTACTCTTTCGATCGTTGTATTATTGATGATCAGGTTATCTACATTTTGTGTTTTTTTTGAGAATATCATTGATTTCGTCTTCTTGAGATTCATTTGCAGTCCGTATGTTTCACATGCATTGTATACATGTTGTATTATGTAATGTAAATCTTCCATGTCACTTGCAAATATGACCGTATCGTCCGCATATCTAATATTATTAATGCTATTTCCGTTGACCAAAATACCTTCCACAATATCCAATAAAGCTTTTTGAAATATTACTTCACAGTAGACGTTGAATAAGAGTGGTGAAAGTATGCACCCTTTTCGAACTCCTCTAAGTATAATTACTTCCACTGTCAGTTCTCCTTCGACTCTTTTTCTTCGTTTTTGGTCTTAAGAATACTTAAAAGCATTTCAGGTTGAACTCTGTCAAACGCTTTTTTAAAATGTATGAAGCAAGCATATATGTCCTGATTCATATCCAGACATCATTGTGTCAGAACATTGACTTCGAATAATGCTTCTCTAGTTCCTAGACCCTTTCTAAAACCCATCTGTAAATCACTTATTTCTTGTTCTAATTTCATGTGGATTCTGATATGTACGATTTTAAGGAAGGTTTTCAATGTGTGGCTCATTGATTTTTGGAATCGTTACAAAAGTACTTTAATTTGTAGTGAAATTCTTGTAATTTTAATCTCCAACATACTAGATTGGAGTTGGGTTCCTTTAGGGAAAATTGATATTGCAAGGGGTGGTGATCTGAAAGTATTTTAAATTTTCTTTCAAATAGGTAGGATCGGAAATAGTCAGTTGTCGACACCATTGCTAACATTTGCTTTTCTATTGTGGAGTACTTGGTTTCGGTTTCATTTAGTTTCCTGGAAGAAAAGGCAATTGGTTTATCACTGCCAACCGGTCCTTGGGAAGGTACTGCTTCGATAGCGAAGTTGCTGGCATCTGTTGTGAGGTTAAACGGTTTGAAAAAATCTGGATATTGTAATACCGGCTCATTCATTAATAATTTCCTGCACATTTCAAAGCATTCTACGAATTCGCGTGTATGTTCGATCTTTGCATCTTTTTTTAAGCTTTTAAGCAGTTAGATGTTTTGTGATTTTTGCTCTCGAATAGTCTCGAATAAACTTCCTGTAATATCCCAGTAGTCCAAGAAATCCTCTTATTTCTTTTGCTGTTTTCGATATTAGATATTTTTCTATTGCTTCAGTTTTTGCTGAAATCGGTTTTATTCCTTCTTGTGTGACTGCATGTCCCAGAAAATTAACTTGCTTTTTTAAGAATTCGCATTTGTCGACTTAGATTTTTAGTCAGGTTTCTCTTAGTCGTTGAAATACTTTTGTGAGATTTACTGTATGTTTCTGTAGTGATGTTGAATATACTATTACGTCATCCATATAGACGAGACATATTTCTCCTTGAAGTTCTTTTAATACGTTGTCCATCATACGTTGAAACGTAGACGGAGCATTTTTACGTCCAAATGGCATTCTTAAATATTCATAGTGTCCATTTTCCACATTAAATGCTGTTTTGGGAATGTCTTCTTCAGCGCTATCTCGATTTTTTGAAATCTGCTCGCTCAGTCGAGGGTCGTAAAATATTGACATCTTCCCAATTTGTCCAAAATATCGCCAATGTGAGGAATTCTGTATCGGTCGTCAATTGTCTTCTCGTTGACCTTTCTATAATCTACCACTATCCTCCACTTTATTTTACCGGATTAATCTGGTTTCTTTGCCACGACTCAAATGCGCGAAGACAATGGCGATTGGCTTGGTCGAATGATCACTTGCTCTAATATTGAAGAGATTTTTTTCTTTACTTTTTCCTTGTGCACATACGGATACCGGTATGATTTCGTATATACAGGCTCTTCGTCTTTGATTCTGATGTGGTATTTAAATTCGTTAGTAAAGCTAAAAGGAGTGTCTGGTTGGTGCAATATATCGGAAAATTTTTGGCATAGGTGGCGAACTTGTTCCTCTTCTTCTTCGTTAAGATGTTCGGTTTTAATTAAGTCGTCGATATCTTGTCTGTAGTCTGGTCTGGAGGTTGTTTCCATGGAATATATATGGAAACCTTGAATGTCTATTTTCTTGCTTTCGAGTGGTTCCATAAGAGAAAGGTTAATGGGGTCTGACGTGAAGTTGGCAATTTCGGACCAGGCAAGGTGGTTCTCGGCGTTAGTAAGGGCTTCTCGTACTACGACGCCTTGCACGTTTTGAGTTGAAATAATGATGGTTCCTTTTTCTTCTTTGACAGGAATTTTGATTTGGCTAATAGAATTTGCTTCCGAATGAATGGAATAAAATTATGTTTTATTTATTTCGTAATATTTAATGGGGATTTTAGAATCTTTTGTAACTAGAAGCGATTTGGGAAAGTTTAATTGGGTTTCGAAGAGTTTTAGATTGTCGAAGCTAATAAGACCATCAAAAGTTTTGTAAAACTTAAAGAGATAAAATGTCATTCTGCTGTCAGAATTATGTTCTGAAAATGAAGGAATTTCGGCACAATATTTTTGGGAATAATTTTGAAAAATTGATGTGAAGACAAAGGGTTAATGTTGTATGAAACTTGGAAAATATCAAGAAGCTATTTCTGGATTAAGTAATGACTTTGTGGATCCTGTATAGATTAAAAGTCGTAAAGAAGGCCTAGAAATTTTAATGTAGGGTAGCTCCTTCTTGTCGGGAAATGAATGAAGTTCAATTACGTTTCGATTGTTTCTGGTGGGTCCTCTCGAAAATTTACGTTTTCTCGTATTCAGTTGGTTAATTTTTGTATTTAAATTGTAGCAAATTGTCGTATTCAGGTTCGTAGTAATCGTTGTAGTTGGTATTCTCTTCTTGTTCGTATCCGTGGCATTGTATATTGTAAAGTTCTTCTACGGTGAATTTTGGTTGTGCTCGGTAATCTGGTGTAAAATGTTGACGGCATCTGGTTGTGGTTTCTGTTATTCCGCTCAAAGGTCTTGGTCTAGGCTGTTTTGACTGTTCAGATTTGGGTACCCATACATTTGACTGGTTCTGGGTCCTGAATGCTGAAGGGTTTGAATTTTGTCTAAATTGGTTAAAGTTTTGTTGCCGATGTGGTTGCTGAAACTGATTCTGCGGATAGAATTGTCTCATTAGTTACTGCCATTGAGGAGGCGTAAAATTTGGCTGTTGATATAATGATTTCTAGATAAGCACAGGCATCTGCTGTCTCTGAGGTTGGCGTTCTGGATAATTTTCGCTTCTTCCTGACGTTGAAGGTTGAATTATTTGATTTTTTTGAAGGTATCGAATATTATTTGCTTCCTGTACGTATTATATTGCCGTGGCTAAACTTCCTGGTCTCATTGCTCTGATAAAAGAGCCCGTTGGTTCTCGTAGGCGTGCTAAAGTATGTTGTAAGAGCTTGTTAACGGAAAAATTCTTGTTTACTCCTTTTAATATCGGCACTTACGGTATGTAATTCTAGGTAACTATTAATACAGCATATAAGTCCCATGATCTTTTCATAAAAATGCATAATAGATTCTGTTGAGCCTTGTCTTAAATTTACTAGGTCCCTTGTAAGCGAATTTTTCCAAAATTTTGAATTAATGCATTTTTTATTATATTCCAACTTTCGCATCCATATACAGATATAACTTCTGTCGTACGGCCGTAGCGTCCTCCTGATTTTCAGGGGTTTCTGGACGATCTACGACCGCCGCTCTCAAAGAGGATCTCAAGTTTCGAGAGTCACAGTTCGAGCTTTCTTACAGACAAAATATTCTTACAATGACTTAATATGTGTTAGAATTCTGATGCGTGGTGTATACCTCAAGCTCCTCAGAGATGTGGAACTTCTCACCGGCCTCGTGACCTCGTGTAGCCGCGTTCCCTCTCCTCGAGAGAGGTACAAGAATGCCGGCAATGTCGACTCTTCCTGCTGCCAGTCGCTTCGTATTGCTACCTTTTGTTAACAGTAATTCTTATAGTTACTATTTGCATAAGGTTTTGGAGACGAAGTGTTATTGCAGCTCAACCTGATCGGAAAAGCAATTACAAGTCTCCATCGGGGCTTTCATTCGCTCTTTACCGTGACAGGCCCAAATAACGCTGTGGTCAGTTCGACACGATTTGAAATAGTTCTAAGACCAATGTCTTTTCTGTCTCAGAAAGTCGTGTTCTACTGTCAGGAAGCGTTTTCAGTCGACACGCCGGTTCTTTTAC
This sequence comes from Diabrotica undecimpunctata, assembly GCF_040954645.1. NCBI lineage: Eukaryota > Metazoa > Arthropoda > Insecta > Coleoptera > Chrysomelidae > Diabrotica > Diabrotica undecimpunctata. Next base: position 400,260 of record NC_092813.1, on the reverse strand, counting down.
ACTTGTTGATTTAACTTCTAAATTGGATAACCATTATTGGATATTATTCTTCAATTTTGACGTCTTCGACGATAGCAGGATATTGGTTAATTAATAAAACTCAAAGGTAGCTTGGTAGCGCACCGAACCAACAAGGTCTTACGGGGCTAGTAGTGTATAACGACTGGATCCCGATCAAGCAAGCAAGCAATTTGATTAAACCCAGCCTATGAGACATGTTCACCCCTAAGAATTACGTTCGGGTGTAACAATTTATTGGAGCGAGGTGAGTTAACTCGTGTAAATACAGGAGTCACCCCACCGCGCTCCAATGCACTAGACCATCCCTTTCCCCCTATAGCACTCTGATGCGCGATAGGGGCACAACTATCAGCCAAATGCTCTGCATGTGGAGGTCCTGGGTAATAGAACCCCAACATGGTTTCCTAACCGATTGCAAAAACTCAGGACAGCGCATTGTCGCTATGATCCTGTTATCATAATGTGGCTTATCCGCGAACTAAAATTGCTTACTTGGGCCTCAAGTCTCCGCTCTGAGCCTAGGCTCAGTTCGGCGACTTGGTGCTCAAGGGGTTGGGCCCTACGTGCCCGGGTTTTTTTGGGTTTTTTGTTAATTTTTTTGGTGGCTTGCGCCGGTTTTTGTTAGTATTTTTTAATTTTTTTGGTGGCCGAAGCCGGTTTTTTGTAGGTGGCCCTGAAACAAAAAATCAGAATTAGTGTAAAGTCCATACTATAACATTGAATATATATATATATATATATATATATATATATATATATATATATATATATATATATATATATATATAAACAATATAACAATATAGACTTTATCGTCTATAGGCAACTGGGCCCACTCTGTGCTTTGCGATAGTCCTTGGGTGTTTTGAGATACGAACTGTCTTCTGTGTGCGTTGTTGTTATTTTGAAGTGTTTTCTCTCTAGTGTTTTTTATTTTCTCTCTAGTGTTTTATTTTTTCTCTCTGGTATTACTTTCTCTCTAGTACTTTTTATTTTATTCTATTATTTGTTGTTCTGGTCTTTTGTGCTTCCAACTGTGGAAAGCGTCATAAATCATCATCTCTCTTAGTATGTGATTGGGGTGATTTTCTATATCTGCAAACTTTGTCCTGGCTTTTTCTTTCATCGTGTCTGTCACTCTGATTTGTTGCAGTTCTCTGAAGAGGAATCTTTCTGCAACGTATCATGGTACGTTGACTGCTTCTCTAAGGCTGTTGTTGTGTGCAGCTTGTATTTTCTTTTTTGATGTGTTACATACATGTCCACAAGCGAGTGATGCATATGTCAGTATAGGCAGTATTATGCTATTTATTAATCTTATCTTTGTTTTTATTCTGAGTTTACTTTTCCTCCCTGTTAGTCCTCTTACAGAAGCTCTTGCCATGTTTGCCTTTTGTACTGTGGCTTCTACGTGTTTGTTAAATGTTAAGCCTTTATCCATAATTACTTTAAAATATTTTGCTTTGCTTTTCCACTCGATGGGATTGTCTTGCACAGTTACCTGTTCTTCTGGTTGCTGATGCCTCTTTTTGAAAAGTACAGCCTGTGTCTTGTCTGAGTTTATTGCTATTTTCCATTTTAAACTCCATTCTTCTATGTCGTCTAGTGCTGTTTGTAGGTTATTTACCGCAATGTCTATGTTTCTGTGTTTGGCCGCAATCGCTGTGTCGTCGGCATAGAGGCTTAGTAGTGTACCTGGTGTTCTAGGTATGTCTGCTGTGTATATTGAGTACAGTAGAGGTGACAGTACCGCTCCCTGTGGAACTCCAGCCTCCGGGTTCCCGAGTTCGGATAGGACTTGTCCTATCCGGACTCTGAAACGTCGGTTGCTCAAGTACGACGAGATCAGTCTTGTCATTGCTCCACTGTACCCGTATCCTCTCATTTTGTATATTAGTCCTATATGCCAGACTCTGTCGAATGCTTTGCTTACGTCTAGGAAGGCTGCTCCTGTGTATTGTTTATCGTTGAATCCAGCTGCTATGTACTCTGTTAGTCTGAGCACTTGTAGCTCACTGGAGTTTTCTGATCTGAAGCCGAATTGGGCTTCAGGTATTATATCTAATCTGTCTGTTTCAGCTTGTAGTCTGCTGAGTATAATTTTCTCTACAATCTTGCTGATTGCAGATAGTAAGCTTATTGGCCTGTAATTTTGCGAGAATGTGCTGTCTTTTCCGGGCTTTGGTAACATTATGACATGGGCCTCTTTCCATCTGTTCGGGAATTTCTTAAATCTTAGCATTGCGTTTATGATGTTAGTTAGGTATACTATAGCTCTCGCTGGTAAGTATTTTAGTGCCCTATTTGTGATTTGGTCGGGACCGGGTGCTTTTTTCGGCGAGCTATTTTAATCAGTTCGTTTATCTCCTCTGGTGTTGTAGGAGGGATAATTTCGTTTGGATTATCAGGTCTTTCTCTTTGTCTTTCGACTTCTTCTATAAAGTCGCTGTCTTCATCTGGGTGGTAATTTAATGTACACTCTCTCTCTCGAGAGTACTCCTCATTACCTCTGCTTTTTCCTCTATGGTGTATACAATTCCATTTTCCCCGTGTAGTGGGGGGATTGGTTTTCTGTCGGTTCTCAGAATCCTCTGGAGTCTCCAGAGATTTTGCATGTGTGGTCCTTGTTCTTCCATGTCTCTTATGTGATTTTCCCAGCTTTCACTACGGTGTTGTTGTAGTGCTGTTTTGACCTCTCTGTTTAGTCTGTTTGATTTGTTTTTGTCTGCCTGATTGCTTGTCCTTCTTGCTGTCTGCTTTGCTCTGTTCTTTTCCCTTATCAAGTCTTTTATTGCTTGTGGTATATCCTTAAGTCTTCCAGAATGCATTTCTACTTCCTCTTCTGTAGTGCTGTTTCTGAGCGCTTGTTGGATGATGTTTTCCAACGACTGGATCCCGATCGGAAGATGTGCTGCTCTTTTATACACATCGTGTTTGAGAATTTTCAGCACACTTCCGCCAAGAAGCCAATGACGGCGCACTTAATAATGAACGCTGTGGTTGGCCGGCCAAAGTAACAATCTTTGTCGTGATTGGTTACCTTGTCGACACTTCCTTGGTTCTACCTGTTAATTTACTGATAATAACATGAAGCAAAAACTTGTTTTATATATTAGCTGCATTAAGTCTGTCATAATAATGGTTTAGAAGTATTGTAGAAAAGTATAAATTCATGTAATTCATTTGGATTTCCGTCAAAATTTGGAAGAATGCATAAATTTTTTACGTCAAATTGTGGAACTGCCATATTTTAAAAAATTTTCAATATAATATATACTTAGTCAATAGTCAAATCAGTGTAGTAAATTTTTAATAGTCAATATATAAATAAATATTAATCCTAATCTACTTATTTTCTATCTATTAATCTCTATGTTTATTAATATATAGTATTTTCATTAAGCTATTCAAATTTGTCTTTAAATAAGTTTTTGAATCTGACTCTAAAGTTAATCTAAGGACTTAGAAGAGATATTTTTAAATTATTTTAATCTGTCTGTTAATCTATTCAAATTCTTGTTTAATTTATCTTCTAATCTAGCTCTGATTCAATCTAAGGACTCAGAGGATTCTGACCTAATAACAATTCTTTCAAAATTTAATCTTCTTAATTCTAAGTAATGATAAAAATCGCTTATAGGATAAAGAAGATACCAATGTGCATTCCCTTATTCCTAAAAGTTTCTAACTTCTAATTCCCTCGGATGAACTCTACAAATGGTTTCCCTGGGGCTGGTTCTTGGAACAGTGGACAAAGACTTAAAAATGACGAGGATGTATAAAGACTCTTCCACTTCCATACCAACTCGGCGGCAAATATGAACGTTCTTGGGAAAAACACTTTTTTAAAAACTAAACTCACAATTAAAACTTTTATTTTCGACTTACAAAGATTTTAGTAACAATACAATAAATAAAAATCAGACTGAAAAATATTGATTTTTACATGGTGTTTTATGATTTTATAATTGCCTATCTTGCTGTCTAATACGTCGCAATTCAGTCCAGAATTTTCAAGCGGTAGCCCCGTGTTGAATCCACGTGGTAGAATTCACTGGATGGTAGCGGTCATTGTATTGTAACTCGTTAGACCAGTTCACTTCCTAAGATTGGCGAGCCAGGAGATACCTCTACGTCCAGGGCCTCTCCTACCCTCAATTTTGCCTTGTAGAATTAACTACAAAAGTCAGTATTTATCATTACGCATGATGTGGCCGAAATAAGCCAATTTTCTATTTTTTATGGCGTTAACAATTTCTTTATCTTTTCTTTTCCTCTGGAGAATAGTTATGTTACTTGTGTGGTGTATATATGAGACCCTTAACATACGTCGGTAGCACCACATTTCAAATGTCTCTAATCGTCTTTCCTCCTTTCAATTTTCCGCAAAGGAAGTAACATATTATAAAAACTGATTTTAAGAATTGATTTATAGAAGAACGTAGCTAATTAAATGGTAGCTCACAGTGGTAAAAAGAGAATCATAAATTTACTTCAAAGTTACTCTTTTTGATCGGGTATTAAATATGTTGGCGAAAATATTACAAATATCTATAGGAAGTTTACAATAGCTTACAAATAATACTCACAATTTATAAAGAAGTGACCAAATTATAATTATTCATTTTTTTGCAATATGTGAACTATTTTCTAAGGAGATACTATTCCACACATGATCAGATGTACATGTATGGAATAGCAGCTCCATAGAACAAAGCTCTAAATTGGTTCCTTCTCTATCCATTTTCATATATTCCTAGCCAAAGAGATAAATCCAACAGCTTTTCTTCCGTAGTGCATAAATAAACCAAATATTCCAATTCGTTCCCGAGAATTGTCTGACAAAGAGATTTAGCTAACTCTACAGTAGCTGAAATAGATAAAACCATATCTTATTATTAGTTAATATGCTATAATATCAATATAATGTTAGTTAATAGATTGCTGATAAACTTAAACATGTATATTAAAAGTTTTATAACACAATAGAAACGCTTATCCAGAAGTTGGATTCAATGCTAAATATATATATATATATATATATATATATATATATATATATATATGTGATTAATTCACAATTGTAGATGAACACCATATAAACATAGTCTTGCTTTAACATGCCAAAAGAAAACAATCTCAGAATGTGTTGTCCACAAGTTAACTATTAAAGATACGATAACAACTAATCCTTGATTTACGTTATGTAAAGTGCTTTTTACAAGGCATGCTAAAGCAATTGGCTTTGACATACGAGATTAGACTGCTTACCTTATAGAGAACAATTTGAAATTGGAGTAGGATTTCTGTCCTCAACACAATTTTCTGAATTAAAGAAAAAAATGCAACGAATTTTTTTTAAGTTTAAATGCTACATGCGGAACGAACAGGTTCAGAAAAGTTATCTCAAGAAATAATTAACAGATAAACGTACGTTCCCAAATTGATCTTCTTCTACATGTGCCTATCTTCTAGAGATGTTGGCGACCACATTGACCCATTATATTTTATTCACACCAGCTTAGCTCGAAATAGATTAGTTGAAGTTAGACCAGTCCACTTTCTAAGATTGGCCAGCCAGAAGATACGTCTCCATCCAGGGCCTCTCCTACCCTTAATTTTGCTTTGTAGCATCAACTACAGAAGTCGGTCTTTATCATTACACATGGTGTGGTCAAAGTAAGCCAATTTTCTCTTTTTTATGGTGTTAACAATTTCTTTGTCTTTTTTTTTATCTTTTAGTGTTACTTGTGTGGTTTACATATGAGACTCTTAACATACGTCGATAGCACCACATTTCAAATGCCTCAAATCGTTTTATGGCATCTCCTGAAAGGCTCCAGCTTTGTACTCCATAAAAGAGGGCACTAAATATATATTAGAGTTTAGAGAAGAGAAAATATTGGGATGACCCAAATAAATAAAAAAACAATCAGTTATTTCTTCTTCTTCTTCTTCCTTTATTGGGTAATATCCCAGGGGATAATTTGCCCAGCTAATTCAGGGGGGATATTCTCAACTTGCTCTAGACAATCGAGTATCCCCATATAAAACTAAATTGAAATTATTTTATATTGAATGAACACTATGTTGAAACTTCTTCTTCTTGGGTCAGACAGTTAGTATAGGAAAGACAATTCAACACAGGATAAAACTTTTCTCGCTTGGGTGTAGCAACCAGACTTTTTCTACATAATCTTTTCTTTTCGATTAGGTGCTTTTTAGTTATTTATATATAAAATAAGTGATGAGGTCCTTAGAGTTCCACAGCAAACTCTTCTGCAGTTATCTACTTAATTCAATAGCTACTTTACTGTGGACTGTCCAAGTTCTTCATTTTTTTTTCTACCAACGGATGATAGAGAACCCAGGTGTAAAAATAGAGAGGAATTTGTAAGGTTATGTTATAGTAGATAAGATAGAAATATATTATAGATTGATTTTGGCTAGATTAAGAAAAGTAATCAACAAATTTAGTCTTTGAGAATTAAGATTGGATAGGAGAGAGCAAATCTCTATAGGAGTTTGTAGTTTTGTTTTAACCAATTCTTTGTAGAGGTCAAAACTTGGAGAAACGTTTATTGGACACTCTAGGATAACATGATTTAGAGATCCAATTTGACCACATTGACAGTATGGGTGGTCCTGAATACCTATGCGGAATAAATGAACGGGAGTGGAACAATGTCCTGTTCTCATTCTAATTACTGCGGTGATATGCCTTCTGTCTTTATAAGGAAATTGATTGAACCATGGTGATTTGCTCCATTTATTGACTATTTTACTATAAAACGACCCTTTTGATCTGTTTGAATTCCATTCTTGTTCCCATCGAGTCCAAATTAGCTTTTTAATATAAAATAAGTAGTTTGTATAATGTTATTTAACTTTGGCTGGCATTTTTAGTGATCTTCCTATATTTGCCAATTTGTCTGCAATACAATTGCCCCTAATATCCGAATGCCCTGGAATCCAAGCCAGAATAATACTGATGTTCTGTTGATTGGCTTCTATAATGCCCCTTTTGGTCATAATAGAGGTATGTTCAGTTTCCATTGAGTAAGATGTTTTCCCTATCTTTTGGATAGCACTCTTAGAATCAGACAAGATTAAGGCCCTCTTGATATCCTTCTCCAAGACAAATTGAATCGCATGATTAATTGCAATAATCTCTGCAGTGCAAACTTGAGTCTGTGTGGGGAGTTTACTAGAGTATGAGTATTCAAAGTCAGGACAAAAAACACCAAATCCTGCTGAGCCCTTACTATCAACTCACCCATCTGTAAAGATTATAGTGTGAAGTGGATTGTCAAGTGATATTCTTTGAAATTGAATTATTGCATGCTCATCACCTTTATTAGATTGCACATTCCTAATAGGGATAGAAGTTAATTGACATTCTAATTCAAAATTGTGGCACGGAAATAAGTCACTAGAAAATAAATTTGGGGTATGCTGGAATTTATTCATGATGGAAACTAAGACGGGCATACTTTTTTTATTCCAGTAATTATGATTTGATTGCATTGATATTTGTAATTGATTCAAGGCAGAAATTATTGAATTATTAATTAGCATAAGATTTTTTAGGAGGAATTTAGAATTAAGCCATTCCCATATGTACTTTAGAGGAATTTGACCACTTTCACTTAACAATGCATGAATAGGGGTAGATCTCATACATCCTGTTATGATACGAATACTTTTATATTGTAATTTATCTAACCTGTTGATTAGCGACTTAGGACAATCTGATAATATTTGACATCCATAATCTAAATGACTGTATTAAACCATTATGAACCATCTGGAGAGTTTTAGGATCACTACCCCAATATGTTCCACATAGAGCTCTCATTACATTCAGGCTACGACTTACTTTTAATTCTATTAAATCCACATATGATTTCCACTTCAGGTTTTTTTGAATAACTACCCCTAAATATTTCACTGTATCCACCCATTTAATTGCATGACCTCTAATTCTTACGTTTGGAGGATTAATTTTACGATTCCCTATTTGAAATATAATTGCTGAGGACTTATTGTAAGATAAATTAAAGTTGTGTTCTAATAACCAGAGATCCATCCTATCCATTAACAAGTTCAAAGAATTAATTAATTTAAGTAGATCAGCCCCACTAACCAAAATAACCAAATCATCCGCATACTGTATCAGATTACAACCGCTGGAAATAATCTCGTATAAAGATAGGGAATACAGATTAAATAACATTGGACTTAGAGGGGAGCCCTGAGGTAAGCCCTGATTAGTTTTTCTTGGACCACGAATTTGACCAGTTTTGTCCTTTACATAAATACTACGATCATTTAATATAGAATAAATGACATTTGCTAGTTGAATAGGAATGTTATATTTAATTAGTTTAGAGTATAACAGAGAGATGTTGACACTATCATAAGCTGCTGAAATATCTAGGAAAAGTCCTATGGTAAATTGATTCAATGAAAATACTTGTAGTATTTTAGAATTTAGTAATGAAATGCATTCCATGCAACCTCTACCCCTTCTAAAACCAAATTGCAATGGATTTAAAATATGATTGTGTTCTAAGAACCACTCAATTCTGTTTTTAATTAATGTGTCCAGCATTTTACCAACACACGATGATAGAGCTATTGGCCTATAATTAAGTGGGTCAGTTTTATCCTTTCCATGCTTAACAATGGGTAATATGACCGTTTGTTTCCACGAGAGAGGAACCTGTCCCTTCCGGATACGTTCATTAAAGAATTGAATTAAGAGTAATGATCCAGAGTGCGGTAAATTTCTTAACATAGAGTATGAAACCTGATCAGGACCCGTAGCAGAATCAGTTTTAGATAGAAGAGTATTGTGATATTCATCAAATGATATGGGATTCTCAGAATACTGCAGAGGACTGAAAAGTAATTCATAGTCTCCAGAAATAGGTGAGAGAAATGTTAAAATTTCTTGAGCTATCTCCTCAGGTGGCAATTGAGATAAAAGAGACAATTTACTACCAGAAACCTTGTTAATTTTATTCCAAATATCTTTAAGGGGAGTATTTCTATTTAGTTTGCTACAAAAGGATCTGAAGCTTATTTTTCTCTTTAATTTTAGAAATTTTCTAGCTTTCGCTATGAATTTTTTAGCCTCTATATAGTTATCAACACTAGGAGAATTTTTAAATGTATTAATAGCTAAAACACTCTTTTGTATTATATGAGCACATGAATCATCCCACCATGCAATGTGATATTTGTTATTATGAGAGGAGGTCCAAGGAATTGATGTGTCTGCCACTGATGATATATATTCGATAAAATTTTCATAGTCCTCAATTGGAAACGATAAGAAAATACAGTCTAGTTTTTCATGGAAAGAAAGCCAATCAGCCTTTTTGAAATTTCTTCTTTTAGAAACCTGATTAGAGTCCTGTGTTGGGATACCGACATAGCATAGAATGGGAAAATGATCACTAGATCCTGTATCTGGAATGGTGGTCCATCCACTAATTTTAGGTGCCACATCTATCGAAGTCAATGATAAGTCAACTACTGATTTGCTGCCACCAGGACGAACCAATCTTGTTGGAGAACCATCATTAAGAAAAATTAACTTAAGATCTTCTGCAGTTTGCAAAATATTTCTGCCATTAACACTATCTCTTGAGCTTCCCCATGCTCTATGATTACAATTTAAATCACCCATGATGAGTAGAAGTTTGTTGATCGAGTTGACCAAAGAAGACCAGCATGTTTTGGAAATGAGATTGTCCAAAGGACAATACATATTTAATATATTTAAATTATGCTTGGGTAAAAAGATGAGTTGAAATTGAACATCTGAATTAAAACCAGGATTGTTAATATGAATATCCCGAAAATCTATATTGTATTTGATAAGGGTAATTAAGCCTCCATATCCATCACCTCGATCCTTTCTGATAATGTGATACCCTCTGCATCTAATTATGTGTTGGTTAGATAGCCAAGACTCACTAATGAGGGCAATATCAGGGTTATAGTCATTAATAAGAACTTTTAAGTTAACAACATTGGTATTATAAGATCTTATATTCCATTGTATAATAGTTAGTGGGGCGTGATGATTGAACATATATAATGTTAAAAACATGTGTGTACCAGGTCAAGACGAGAGGGGAATCAGTATTCTGAGTCCCCAGACCCAGATACCTCCATCCCTCCTCACTCCTGACTAGTACTTATAGCATTATGTGATACACTTTTGTTTTTATGATTACCAATCTCTACATTTAATTTAACGTGATCCTTAGGAGAACTATAATTTTTATTAATCAATTCACCAATAAATGTCATAACCAAATCCCTGTGATTTTGATTGAGCATTAATATAACCTGATTTGAATCTCTTTGGGTCTGAGAGTTATTTATAAAGTGACTAGGGGATTCTTTGGGGGATCTCCCATTAGGATTGTTCAATACTTTAGAATAAGAACTTTAATCAAAGCCTGCATTTAATGGTCTTTTCCTTTTTGATGGAGTGGATTTTGTAATCTGACTGTAGGAAATAGAATTTGAAGACAGGGATGTAGCAACTGATCTCCTATCTTGAACTGAAATGCTATTTGCAGAGGATAGATTATTTACAAGATTAGGAAAATCCTTAATGTTCAACTTTGGGCTAGATGTTTCCCTTGGAATGTTTTGGTTAGCTTCATAATAGGATAAGTTGGCAAACGACATAAGTTCCTTAATACTCTTTTGTCTTTTTCTTTCTTTACATTCAGGATGTCTAGAGTCATGATCTGGTGTTTTACAGAACATACAAAACCTACTGCATCCTACAAACGAGGGAGAATCATGATTTACACCACATGTAACACATCTGTTTTTTCCCTTGCATTGAGAAAGAGCATGCCCATATAAAAGACAATTATGACATTGGAGAACTGGACTAACAAAGGGTATCACCTTCATAGGCAGACCATAAATTTCAATTTCTTTGGGAATATTCCTTCCTGAAAAAGTTAAACAGATAGTACCTGTAGGGATGAAAGTGGTTTCTGAATTATTTTGCATAACCCTTCTATTCATTCTTTTAACAGAGATAACTCTACAAAAGGGTAGATTAGTAGAAGTTGACATTTTAATTTCCTCTTCTGACAAAGATTTAAAAACTCCCCTGACAATACCTTTACAAGAGATAAGATGAGTGGGAATGAAAACCTCATAACCTAATTCTTCCCAGTCCTTCCTAAGGATAAACGAATTGGCAGATTGTCTGTCCTTGAATACTACCCCCACTCTTTTTTTTTCCCTTTCTATCAAATTTAGCAATTTCTTTCAGTTTTAAATTAAAGATAGTCTTAGCAATGCCTAGGATATGATAATTACCCACATTACTATTTTTACCCTGAACAAAGACCTCAAAGGGCCCCAAATCTGATTCAGAATATAAACTCTTTTCTTTAATGTTTACTTTCTCTATTGCATTATTTTGAGACGGATTTTGACTTATATTTGGGTCGGGATCTGGTGGCCGGTCGGGAGGAATTTCTTCCTCCATAATGGCAAACGTCAACAAAGTTTAAATCTACCAAAACGTTAAGATGTGGTTAGACTATATAGAAAATTAGGAAATATGTAAAGGAATAAGATCACAAAGAAAATGTTAGTAAGGCCCTTACCTACTTGTATTTTTCCACCATGCACCATCAAACTTCGAAAAAAAAACCAACCTGGAATGACAATTATCCAAGCTTTGATTTCTAATCCAAAATAAGCGCAAATTCGTGAAATATACTGTTCTTAAATTACAAAAATTCGCAGAAAACTTTCAAATGCGTATTTAAACTTTGACAGTTCAACTGACAATCCACAACCATCCAATCATGTATTTACTTCAAAAGTTCTATTTTGGATCCTTAATACAATTGTTTAGGTTAAAGAAAAAGAAACTAATTGTGCATTACTTCAAATTTTCCACAAAGAGAGTAACACATTATAAAAACTGATTTTAAAAATTGATTGATGGAAGAACGTACATAGGTAATCGAATGGTAGCTCAAAGTGGTACATAGAGAATCATAAATTTACTTCAAAGATACTGTTTTAGGTCGGGTATTAAATATATTGGTGACAATACTACAAATATCTATAGGAAGTTTGAAATAGCTTACAAATAATACTCACAATTTATAAGGAAGTGACAAAATTATAATTTTTTTTTGCACTATGTGAACTACTTTCTAAGGAGATACTAATCCACACATGATCAAATATACAAGTATGGAATAGCAGCTCCATAGAACCGAGCTCTAAATTGGTTCCTTCTCTATCCATTTTCATACAATCCTAACCAAAGAGATAAGCACAACAGCTTTTCTTTCGTGTTGCATAAGTAAACCAAATATTCAAATTTTTTCCCGAGAATTGTCTGGCAAAGAGATTTAGGTCACTTAACAGTAGCTAAAATAGATAATACCATATTATATTATTCGTTAATACGTTATAATAATAATAAAATGTTAGTTAATAGATTGACGATAAAATTAAACATGTATATTAAAAGTTTATAACACAATAGAAACGCTTATCCAGAAGTTCGATTCGATGTTTTATATATATATGTGATTTTTACAATTGTAGCTGAACACTATATAAATATAGTGTTGCTTTCACATGCCAATAGAAAACAGTCTCAGAATGTGTTGTCCACAATTTAACTATTAAAGATACGATGACGACTATTACTTGATTTGCGTTATGTAAAGTGCTTTTTACAAGGCATGCAAAAGCAATTGGCTTCTATATACGAGACTAGACTGCTTACGTTATAGAGAATAATTTGAAATTGAAGTAGGATTTCTGTCCCCAACACAATTTACTAAGTCAACGAAAAATATTCCACGAATTTTTCTTTAGTATAAATGCTGCACGCAGAAACCAACACATTCTGAAAACTGATGTCAAGTAATAATTAATGGAAAAGCGTCCGTAGCCCAAACTGATAAAAACGAATAATATAATAATATTTACTTCAAACATACTGTTATGGATCCCTAACACAATTTTCCAGGTCAAAGAAAAAAAATTTAATAATTGTTCATTACTTCAAATTTTCCACCAAAGGAGTACTTAACATATTATTTTAAAAACTGATTTCGAGAATTTATTGATAGAATAACGTAGCTAATGAAATGATAGTTCTCATTGGTAAAAATAGGATCATAAGTTTACTTGAAAAGTACTGTTTTGGATCCTATATTAAATATACTGGCGACAATACTACAAATATCTATAAGAAATTTGAAATAGGTTACTAACTTATAACCACAATTTATAAACTAATGATAAAATTATAATTATTCAATGTTTTTGCATTATGTGAACAAGTTTCTATAGTGGAATCAAGCCTTATACGATCAGCTATACATATTTGGATTGACCCCTCCATAGAACACACCTCTAAATTGGTTCCATCTATATCCATCTTCCCATATTTCTAGTCAAAGGAGATCAATAAAATGGCTTTTTCTGTTTTTATTCATAAATAAACCAAATATTTCAATTAGTTTCCGAGAATTGTCTGACAAGGAGATTTAGGTGACTCAACATTAGCTGAAATAGGTAAAACTACTATTATGAATATGTTATAATATGAATATAGTGTTAGTTAATAGATTGGGCATAGAATTTTACATGTATGTTAAAATTTTATAACACGATAGAAACTTTTACCCAGAAGTTCGATTCGATATTAAATATATATGTGATTAGTCAACAATTGTGACTTAACACCGATTAAACATAGTGTTTAACTTTAACAAACCAAGAGATATGTGAAACAGTTTTAGAACCTACTTGTTTATAAATTAACTATTAAAGCTACAATGTCAAATAATCCTTGATTTGCGTTATGTAAAGTGCAAGACATGCAAAAGCGACTTGCTTAGATATGCGAGATTAGAGTGCTTACCTTATAGAAAAACGAGTCGAAATTGAATATGGATTTCTACCCCAACACAATTTTCTAAATTTAAGAAAAATGCAATGAATTTTTCTTTAAATTTAAATTTTAAATGCTGCACGTAGGAACAATACTTTCTGAAAACTGAACTCAAGAAATAACCAATACGAAAACGTCCGTAGCCCAAATTCTTAAAAAAAGAATAATATATTTACTTCAAAAATACTGTTTTGCATCCCTTTCTCTTTCCTAACACAGTTTTTTAGATCAAAGAAAAAATTTAAATAACTGTTCGTTCCTTCACATGTTCCACAAAAAAAGTTCCACATTCTAAGAACTACTTTATGTGGCGATTGTAATGTTCCTCTCAGTGTTGTGTTATGAATGTTCTTGTAGAGTGTCCAAGATACCAGTTGCAAAGACAGACCAACCACATCAACTGATGTAACTGTAAAATTGAACAATTGGTAAAATTACTTAAAAACATCATTATAATTAACAAAATTTAATATTTATAAGTCAATTATCTCATGTATATCTTTATATGTTGCTAATAACTTTAGATGTTGATGCGAAATTGTTTTGTAATTAAAAAACAAACATTCTAAAAATTGATTTCGAGAATTGATTTATAAAATAACGTACCTAATGGATTGGTATTTCACGAACATAGCCGTTAGACGTGTGGTGTCAACTGTCAAGGTTAATGTCAACTATCAAAATATCATCTGTTAAAATATAAGTTTGTATTTAGGTTCCAATAAACGATTATAAAGCTTATCCAATTATTAAAATATCCTAATATATGTGGATACATTAATTTTAAACATGGCACAGTCACACATGCATGGACCTGTAAAATTACCTCCAGATTTCGACATACAGGGGAAGAATGCCGCTACCACATAGAAGTTTTGGAAGATCTCATTTGAAGATTATCTAGTAGCCACAGGGAAAGATCAGTCTGCCGATAATATAAAGCTGGCAATCGTCAGAAATATATTAGGAGCCGAGTCCGCTAGAATAATGTGCACAATTGCAATCCCTGATGGAACCGCTGAGCCCTACAAATACATGATGGAACAGCTAAAGGTATATGTTAATCCAAGAGCCAATGAAGTGTTTGAAAGGTACAAGTTTTTAAGCAGAAACCAAAAAGAGGGCGAATATTTTGAGCATTACCTCACTGAAGTAAAGCATCTGGTGAAATTTTGTAATTTTAATGTAACTGACCCAGATAAAACAACTGAGGGGAAAGCTCTAAGAGACAGAATTGTCATGGACATTCGTGATACAGTCACAAGAGAAGCTCTACTAGGAATAGACAAGCTAAAGTTAAATAAAGTCATAGAAATTTGCCGTGCAAGTGAAATCAGTAAGAACCAGAACAAAATGTTTGCAGAAGAGAGCATCGCAGAAATTCATGCTATCAAGAGGTTTCCAAAGGATAAACATACACCGCACACAAGCAGAAAACAGCAAGACAAATTTAAATGTAGGCGCTGTCAAACAATGCACGGGCCAAGGAAGTCCAGCATTTGGAAAATCATGTTCGCGGTGTGGAATCTTGAACCACTTTGCAGTTGCTTGTAGAGTAAGAAATGTAGAGAATTTGGACAACCAAGAGAAATCCGACAGTGATAGTGGTAGTAGTTCTAGTTTAGTGATAAATAATGTTAATGTTTCAAATCAGTTACGGGACCTTTGGAATGAGATTGTTGAAGTAGAGAATTCCAAATTTAAAGTAAATCTAGACACAGGGGCTGACATAAGGATTGACAAGCAGTTTAAGGTATGTAAAAATAAATTTATTGTAAAGGGTTTTGAAGGCACTCAGGCAAAAACTGTTGGTACTGTAAGCCTTCATTGTAAGTATAAGAACAAAAATATATATGAAAATTTTGTAATTGTTGAAGGAGCTAACAAAATTTTGCTGAGTGGGCAGGCTTGTGTTGATCTTGTTCTTTTAAAACGAATAAATAGGGTAAATATTAAAAAATGTAACAACAATGTTGAGAAAGATCAATTCATAGCAGAGCATCATAAAATATTTTTTGGCTATGGAAGATTTGAAGAGAAATTTAAGATAACTACTACAAAAAATTTCAAAGCAGTCAGTTATCCACCTACAAAGGTTCCATTCGCCATGAAAGATGCTCTAAAAAACGAGCTTGACAGGCTAGTGCAGAGAAAAGCCATAGTAAAAGTGGATGAAATAGACCCTCGTGCCAGCATAAACCGTATAGTAATTGTTGAAAAAAGTAATGGTACATTGAGATTAGGTCTAGATCCATAAAAACTTAATGGTCAAATTGTATAAAAACCACAACCAGTCAAGACCATTGAAGAAGTGTGCTCCAATATGATCGGAAAAAAAATATTCACTGTATTTGATTTGGCTGAAGGGTACCACCACTTAGAATTAGATGAGAACTCCTCTTGGAAATGTAGTTTTGCTACACCTTTTGGTATCTACAGATATGTGGTTCTGCCTTATGGACTTTCAAACTCCCAAGACTTATTCCAGGAACAAGTTGAAAGAAATTTTGGAGACTTAGAAAATGTCCAGATCTTACATGACGACATGATAGTAGTGGGCCGAGATAAAGAGGAACATGAGAAAGCAGTTGCACAAGTGATAAAAAGGGCTAAAAAAACCGGCGCCAAATTCAATAAAGAAAAATTCCAATACTGCCAGAGGCAAGTAAAATTTATGGGACAAGTATTCTCAAAGAAAGGTATGGAAATAGACCCAGATAGAGTTGAATAATTTAACTCTATCTGGGTCAAAGAATAATTCAAAGAATAATTGGAAGCTTTAATTATATTAGAAAATATATCTAGAATATGGCGTAGCATAATAAACCTTTATGTGAACTTTTAAAATCTGACGTAGAATTTAAATGGCTGCTATTACAACAAAGGTGTTTTGAAAACTTAACAGAAATAATTACTAAATCTCCTGCATTAACGCCATTTGACCCAAAGAGGAAGATTATACTACAATGTGATGCCTTTAAGAATGGATTAGGTTGCTGTATGTTCCAAGAACATAAGAATAAAATTTTAAAACTGGTAGCTTGTGCTTCTCGAAATATGGATGATCACGAAGTGAACTACAGCCAAACAGAAGAAGAACTTTTATCAATTCATTATGCCACCCAAAAGTTCCATGATTTCATTTATAAATCTATTGTTGATATACAGACCGATTATAAACCAATTATATCTATTATGGCAAAACCTATATGTAAAATTGGATCTGTGAGATTTCAACGATTAAGGTTGAAACTTCTGGATTTTTAACTACTACTTCAATGGATGGCCAAAAGAGAATATGCTACCAGCAAATTGCAAACCATACTATAAGCTAAAAGATAGCATCTTTGTTGAAGCTGGTATAGTCTTCCATGAGGACAAAATTATGGTTCCTAGAGCTTTGAGAAAGAATTACATGACGATAATGCATAAGGGACACCTAGGTATAAGCAAAACCATAAATAAGGCAAGAAAAATATTTTATTAGCCTCACCTTAATGACAACATCACAACATCTATAAAAGAATGTAGAACATGTGAAAAGTACTTACCCAAGAATTTCAAGGAACCCGTGTTACCTTATTCTGTACCTAAGTTACGATTTAATAAAGTTGCCTCTGATATAGTGGAGTTCGGCGCTAAATACTATCTTGTAACCATAGACTATCTTTCCCATTGGATAGATCTTGCCATTTTAAAAGACAAGACTTTAAATTCTGTAATCAGTGCATTCCAAGATCTGCTCAGTAAATTTGGATACCCACAGTTTTTAATTGCTGACAACTTACCCTTTGTGTTACAGAAATGTTTGAATTATTACCGTGAAAAATATATAACTTTTGCAACATGTACTCCAGAGTGGCACCAAAGTAATGGTCTTGCAGAAAAGGCTGTCAGCATCTCAAAACAAATATTAAGGAAAAGTGTAGAAACAAGCACTGATTTTCGTGAATCTGTAATGGAATATAACAATACAGGAATTATTGCACTGCATGCCTCTCCAGCCCAGATTCTTTAAAGCAGGACTTTACGGACTCAACTACCTATAACTAGTAAACAATTAGAACCTCAGATACAGAAAACAACATATGGATTGCTGTGCAAACAACAAGGGAAGGTGAAAATACATTATGATAAAACAGCACGTAAAGCAGTAACTGAGTTTAAAAAGGGTGATAAGGTAGTAGTGAAAAGTAGAAGGGATGAAATATGGCACAAAGCAGTGATTATTGAAAAAGCTAAGGAACCAAGATCATACTGGATCAGAAAAGAGTATAACAATAGAATAGTTAGGCGCAATACAAACCAAATGAAACACTCTATAACAAAATCTCAAGCTAGTGAGCTGCTACTAGAACCTGAGTTTTACCCTGACTTAGCTCAAGCCAATAATCTATATGCCCAAAAGCACGTGTAAAAATGTGTAAAAAACATTGTGGTAAGACATAAACAAAATAATGTACATAAACAGAACAATGTAAACACATACCCAAATGGTAGTGACATAACAAAAAATAGACAGAATCATGACCACCATCACGAACCTCACAGTACTGCCAACTTAGGAATTGTTAAGCCCCCAAAAACATCTATAAATACTTCAAACAATCTTAGCCCCAAAAGGACCAATGGCTCAAAATCAGGTCGTCTAATCAAACCCCCCTTGAATGGACCTTTGAGGGGAAGGTGTTTAACTATGTATTACTAAACCGAACATAGCCGTTAGACGTGTGGTGACAACTGTCAAGGTTAATGTCAACAATCAAAACATCATCTGTTAAAATATAAGTTTGTATTTAGGTTCCAATAAACGGTTATAAAGCTTATCGAATTATTAAAATATCCTAATATATGTGGATACATTAATTTTAAACAAAAAGTACTGTTTTGGATCGGCGATTAAATTTAGTTGCGATAATACTACAAATATCTATAAGAAGTTTGAAATAGGTTATTAACTAATACTCACAATTTATAAATTAGTGATAAAATTATAACTATTCATTGTTTTTGCATTATGTGAACTACTTTCTACGGAAGGACCAAACGAAACACGATCAGATATACATGTTTGGATTGATACTGCCATAGAACACAGCTCTAAATTGGTTCCAACTATATCCATCTTCCCATATTTCTAGTCAAAAGTGATCGATACAACGGCTTCTTTTATCGTAGTGCATAAATAAACCAAATATTCCAATTAGTTTCCGAGAATTGTCTGAGATTTAGGTGTCTCTACTGAAATATGTAAAAATGTATAATATCATTATGAATACAATGTTAGTTATTAGATTGGCAATATAATTAAACATGTATGTTAAAAGTTTATAGCACAATCGAACAGAAGTTCGGTTCGATATTATAGGGTAACGGGTACAGTTGTTGGCCGGTCACTAGTGATTGGCCACTTTCACAAAAATCCGAAATATTAAGATTTTCAGAAACTATAAGTAAATAAATTTATTTGCATTTAAATTTGGCAAGATTGCTGTATATTTGGTCTAGCTATCATCTCTCTCAGTTCATATTATCTAGTTGTTACGGCGTGTGTTGTTTGAAGCTTAACAGGTGCATCCACTTTTAAGAGTTTTTTAAAGAATTTGTTAAGGAAGGCTATTCACGAGGTGAGTTATCTTGGCTAATAGTATTATATATCTGGGTATATTAATGTTTTATGGCGATTTAGTGGGGTACATCTTACATTATCAGTGGTTTTAATAGCAAAGTTATGAATTTTTGGCTGTAAATTTGAGTGGCCAAGCACTGTATCTTAAATATGTCCGTGTTATAATGATTGGCCTACCGGCCAATTGCTGTACCTACTTTGAATTAAAATATTTATTATAATTTAAGCTTTTTTAGCCTAGTTTGGTCCAAGATAAGATATTTCAAACATTTTTTCTTATTTTTTAAGGTAATAACCAGTGGTTGGCCAACTGCCAATCACCAAACCACAGGGTGGCCAATAACTGTAATGTGTAATAAGAATATATTTTTTGTCCGGATTCGTATTTATAAAATTATAATTGTTTTAGTTGTTATAAAATTAGTGCTAAAGTGGGCACATTGAATCAAATTTGCAACGTCCGTATTGTAGCTAAAATTATTACGATTAAATGATTTTTATTTTTAGAATCAAAAATGCCAAATATTTGGAAAGATAAAACGTATGACAAACACTATACAGAACAAGATCTTCAGTCTGCTTTTCAGGCCATAGAAAATGGCATGAGCCAACGAGAAGCCGCTGAACAATTTAATGTGCCAAGAGCAACATTGCAGTTTAGAGCAAGTGAAAAATTTAATAAAAAAACTACCCTTGGTCTCAATCCTATTCTTTGTTTGGAGGAAGAAAATCGTTTAAAGGATTGCATCATAACATGCCAAGACAAAGGTTTTCCAGTAGGAGTGAAAGATATTCAAGACTCGGTTAAAGGTTTTCTTGACGCAAATCTTCGTGCCAATCCTTTTACTGACAATCGGCCCGGAAGAGGTTGGTATATATCTTTTTTAAAGCGACACCCAGATTTAAGTGAGAGAACTCCAGAAGCGGTAACGGCAGCTCAGTTGTGTCTGAAAAAGATATAAAAAAATGGTTCACCGGTGTTCAAGAATACTTGCATGGTAAAGGTTATATTGATATTCGTCAAGACCCCTCACGTGTTTTAAATGGCGATGAAACCTGCTTCCTCTTTACCTTTGCAGCATCTAGAGAAATAACAGCACCAATGATTATTTACCCTTATAAACGAATTCCTAGCAATATTTTAAATTCCGTTTCACGAGAATGGGGCATAGGATGTAGCGATACGGGATGGATGAAGAATGAAAACTTCTATGAATACATAGGAAACGTCTTATATAAGTACCTAGTTGCGAAAAACACTAATTTTCCAGTTATTTTGTTCGTTGATGGACATAAAATTCACTTAACCATTCAAACCAGTGAATTATGTTCAAAGTTACAAATTATTTTAGTGGCCTTACATCCCAATGCAACCAGAATTATACAACCTGCAGATATTGCTGCATTTAAACCATTAAAGGCAAATTGGAACCGGGCAGTATTAAAGTTTACACGCGAAAACCCGAACTCACTAGTCATATTACACTTAACCCTGTAGGTTTCTATGAAACCATATGCAACTTACAAGATATTCCTGTTATTACAGAAGAAAATCTACTTTCGGATTTTCGAGTTTAACTTCCAGAAAACGTTGATATTACATATAATATAAAAGATGTCACAGAAAATATTCAATCGACATCCAATAATCTGCCTTTAGTTAATCAAGACAACTAACTATCTAAAGAAATTGACACCTCAATCGATAAATTCTTTTTTTGGCCAGAAACCCTACAAAGAAAGGGCAAAAAGCAAACAGAAAGGTTGCCTTTCGTGCTCACTTCTTCAGATCGTCAAAATGCAGAGAGGCGTAAAATTGAAGAAAAAGCAGAACAAGAAAAAATAAAATTATAACGAAAACAAGAGCAAATTGACGCAAAAGCCAACAATAAAGGTAAAAAAAAAACAAGGAAACCAAGATGAAAGTAATAAAAAAAATTGCCACAAGAGTAAATTCCGGGAGAAAAAAATGTCAAACTGTTGACGTCAGACTGAAGAATAAAGAAAATGTTACAGTAAATACAGTTGATATTGCAGATTCAAATATTTTGAAAGCAGACACTTTTATTGATCATACAATTAAAAGCACTACTTTGAAAAGTGGAGTTAGAGTACATATACCAGATGTTATTGTCCATACCAGATGAAATTTTATGAATGGCCAATAACTGTAATTTTATATGCCAATAACTATGTTTGTATGGCCAATAACTGTGTAGTTCTGCAAGTTTTCAAATTTGTGTTAATTTTTAATATACATTATTATTTCTGATTAAAATAACCTGAGTTTTTATAGAATCTGATGTTTCATTACTATTAAAAAACCCTTACAAAATATTTCACTTTAAAAGATACCAATTTACAATTTTAATTCAATTGGCAATTCCTTAAGTGGCCAATCACTGTACCCGTTACCCTATTTATATGTAATTAATCCACAACTATGGCTAAACACCGTATATACATATACAATACACTATATTTAACCTAGATAGGTCGATTACAATTAATTATTGATTTGCGTTATGTAAATTGTTTTTCAAAAGGCATGCAAAATCAAATGGATTAAGTTTGGACATTTGGACAGCTTACCTTATGGAAAACGATTCGAAATTGGAGTAGGATTTCTGTTTCCAATACAATTTTTCAAGTAAAAAAAATGTAACGAATTTTTCTTTAGTTTAAATGCTGTCTAAATTAGCAACATATTCTGAAAACTGATTTTAAGAATTAACTAAAAGAAAAAACTTCCGTAGCTCACACTGATAAAAAAATAATAAATTTGCTTCAGAAATACTATTTTATATCTGTTTTTAAATATATTGGCGACAGTGCTACAAATATTTATAAAGAGATTGAAACAGCTTTAAAATAATACTCAAAATTTAACAATTAGAGCTACAACTATATTTATTCATCGTTTTTAGACTATCAAAACTACTTTCTATGGAGGAACCCAACCAAATACTATTAGATATACATGTTTGGATTGACATTTCCGTACAACACAGCTCTAAGTTGGTTCCATCTCTATCCATGTTCCATGTTGCCATATTCGTAGCTAAAGGAGAGCAATTCAATGGCTTTTTCTTTCGTGGTGCATAAATATACCAATAAATATTGCAATTTTTTCTGACAATTCTCTGGCAAAGTGAGATGACGCAACTGTAGCTGAAATAGGTAAACGTACATAATTGCTATGAATATGTTATATTATAAATACTACGTTAGTTAATTAGTTAAAGATATATTAAAGCTACGATTACAATTAAACATTATTTTTCGGTAAATAAATAACTGTATACAAAACCACTTAAAACAGATTTACAATTATTGTAGAGTGTGTACCTTATAGAAAACGTTTCGAAATTGGTGTAAGATTTCTATCCCTACACACTATGTCTCACAATTTTCCAAGTAAAAAAAAAATGAAACTAATTTTTCTTTTGTCCCAAAATCCCACTATCGGAAATGTTCGCGCCAACTCTCGCGCCAATCCCAACCCTAACCCCCACCTAGGCCACGTCACCATCGACGGTATAAATGAACCGTCCCCTGGTCCCAGTCGTAGTAGTGAACTAGTGAGTGAACTAGAAGTGACTAGTGAGTGTAGTAGTGTCTGGGGGCTCGGGAGACTGAGACCTCGGAAGCCCTGAAGAAGACATCAGAGAGGATGTCGAAAGCTCGGCAAAATGGATATCGACGCTATTCAACCCGGAAAACTGGTGAGTTTAATATTAATTTTTATAATAATATTAATCTTAGCTCTAAGTTATATATATATATATAATATATATATATATATATATATATATATATATATATATATATATATATATATATATATATATATATATATGTATATATATATATATGTATATATATACACCTAGCGGTTAATGTAAGCTCCGTTCTAAAACGGTATTATACTAACTCCAGTAAAATATACACCGTGTATACTATTATCTGAGTAGCGCTTTATGTAGACTCCGACCAACATGTAGGATTAAGTGGACTCCACAAAAGGATAAACCATTTATGGGATCCGTATTTACCATTCTGTGTACATTTCTAAACTCCTGCGATGTTGCCAATAATTGTATTAGTAGTAGATTTTCAAATTTTACAGCAGGTACACTTTGGAACTTGAAATTTATTTAAATATCCATCAATTTAGTCATGGAGGAATTTCAGGATTATTTGGCTAATGAAGTTAAATATAAATTGTTAACCGACACATAACTTTGGTTTACTTTTTAGTTTTAATAAACAAGACGGTAATTTATATTACTTGCTTTATATATTTTCAAAAATAAAGTGTCTATTATAAACTTGAAAAAGTTAAGTTTCCATTTTTATTAATTAGTATTTTTTGTTAAGATGCATTGGCACTGAAACATTTAGTCCATAAATGTACGTACATCGGATAGAGTAATCGTGTAACAGTTTATGAAAGTAGACGCCCCTTCGGTAGGATTATAATGTTTGTTACCCTATTAATTAAAGAAAACTGTACAACAGGAAGGTCTTTGTAATTTTTCGATTACTGTAGATTATGACATACAATATTTGTTTCATAGCGTAGTTGAATTTAAACTACAATAATTTATAAATCAATCTTTAATGACATAATTTTTTACTGTCTAATTTCAATAGGTATGTCGATTTTTAATTAAAATATTTAATGCATTAAAGTCGCGTAGAGATTTTCACTAAACATTTAATTTTAAAGATATTATTATAAAAGTCCAAAAAAAGTATAAAAGTCTAGGGAATTTAATATCCCACTATAGATTTGTTTTATAGATTATCGTAAAGCGTTCGACAGAGTCAAATGGATACATTTATGACTGATACTAAAAGAATTAGGTGTACAACAACACCTAATTTTGCTTATAACTGAACTGTTCGAATACACTACTGGACCCTTTAAACTAATATTAAAAGAAGATTGAACTTCAAATGGTAGATTAGCTAACGAAATATAAGTATCTGGGAAAAATTTCTCAAACGATATTAATATTGAAAGAGACTTTAAAGAGCATCTGACACAGCATGCTAAACCGCAAGGCGCCTTAACCAAACAATATGGATATTTGAGAAAAATTACAGCTCGTTTCAGAAAGAATTGTAAATATAACATTAATCTAGATTAAGAAGAAACGCTGAAGAAAAAAACAGTAGCGGTTAGCCTAAATAAAGAAAGGCAAAAATAGGTTATATTTGATGTTTTGAAAAAATCGATCCGAAAACCGTATGAAAAACATGTCATAGTATGGACATCGTGCGCGGCGATGCCTCTGCCGTCTGCCTATATCGGAAACTTTTACTACCATTTGACTATTTGTGTACGATTTTGTGTAAGGTTAAGTGGCACACCACAAAAAGTGTTTTTATTTTCTCTTTTGTTTAATAATTAAAATGTATTGCTATACTTTTAGATGTTCCAAAAAAAACAAAGGATAATAAACATAAATTATGAGGTACAAAATTCTATTATTTTCTATGCGTAAGTTATTATAGACACATAGGCTATCACACAGTTAAAAACTATTAAACCTATGAAAAAAATACAGTAGATTATGACTACATTTGTGTTTTAGCACTATAGTAAGAACAAGATAAAAATCTAAATATCTACATAATTATATTAACGAGAAATTAATAAAACTTTTGATAGTTATCAGTAAGAGAAAGCCCATTTCAGAATAGATTATGAAAAATGTTGTTGGTTTTACAATATCAGGTACATTTATATAATGATAGGAATACAAAAATAAAAAAAACAACTTGCTTTTTCAAAACAACAATCAATCACTTCATTTTATCACAAAAAATTTAAAAAGTTGCAATGTAATTGAACCCATTTTGTGAGCTATAGCACTCTTATGCGCTTTAGGAGCACAACTATCAGCTAAATGTTCTTCATGTGGGAGTCCTGAGTAATAGTACTCCAACATGGTTCTCCTGTAAATTGTCAAACTTAGTCTTAGATAACAACGACAACCTTCTTAGTATTTATGTACAAGATACCGTCTACAATTATGTGATTATGTGTACGTGCCAATATTCTTTTAAAAGAGATTAATAAAATTCGCGGGTAGACACCGCGACATCGGTATGTCCCGTAGCGATAAATTTACCATTTTATTGTAATTAGCATTTAAAAATGAAATTTTCATCTTTCATACAAACATCGATAGTTTTTAGCTATGGATGTATTTGGGTCACACAGTCCTGTAGCAGATTTAGTCTAAAAAGTTTTATTTTACGCACAATTAGCACATTGGCTCTGGAAATGACCTATACATATACATTATTAATTATTTCCAATCAAGATTTTTAAGCAGCTCTGCACCATTGGTTCATTTTTGTCGCTTTTTTATTTGCCCTTTCTTTTTATCGTCATCATTACATAGCGCTACAACACTGGGTGAGTCTTCGCTAACTACAACTTTTCTCCACGTTGATCGGTCTTCTATGAATCTGCAATCAAATGAAATATTAATTTTTTGAGATATCCGATTTTGTGTCCGATCTAACTTAGTCAATAAAATTAATTCTCCTGGACTTATAAGAGCTTTCTTCATTCAGTATCTGTTCTTAATCTATACGGATTTGTAGCAGTATAGTAATAAAACCTTATTTGTTTTAGTCATTCTTCATAATTCGCATCACTATATTAAAATAGGTCTGAAGTTTGTATTATGTTCTTTATTTCTTCAGTGGCTTTATTATTAACTGTGATTATTGATCCAATATATTTAAAGTCTTCAATACTTTAAAAAACGTAGTTGTTGACTTTAATGTTTTATCTAAATTCATTGAATTGGTCTCTTCTGTGTATTTGCTTGTATTTGGTTTTCACCTCGTTGATTTTAAGTAAAACTTTTTTCATGCTCTCTGGACTTTGTTGAAGATGTCGTTCAGGAACGGGAGATAGTTTCCTTTGAAATCTATATCATAAGCATCATTCTAGGAGCTGCTTTGTTAATGGACCTTTAATGGATTACGTGTTAAAAGGACGTTATTTCTATTTTGGTAAGCTGTTCGTTCATTTTTGATTTATTTGAATCGAGAATCTGTATTTTATTAGATCTCTGGTTTATTTATTTATATCTCTGGTGTTTTGTTTCCTGTATCGTTATTACAAGGAGTTTGCTGGATACCGAAATAGGGAATCCGGTGGTACGTACATGATCTTTTGATTACCAACATTAGAAAATTTGTCTTACTGTAAAATCGTGATGATTTTACTAGAAAATATAATGTTGTTTAATAATAATGAAGTTGTTTCGCTTTGCCTTCTCCATCGAGGTCGCAGTGAGACTGCTATCGTTATACCTTCTGGTATTTAATATTTTGCCGGTCAAGCAACAATTCCAAGAGTTATTAACTTGGTACTGATATCTCTGCTCCCCGATTTTAGCAAGCCATTAAAACTGCTACATTCATGCTTTCTATTATCCAACGACCAGCCAGGCGATTATATATAATAGCCAAGGAAGGTTTTGGCAATTTAATAGGTTTTTTGTGTGTTAGAATATAATTTCTCCAAGAAAGTAAAGATTATCTATCCGCTATCCGGATTTAATCCATCGATTAAATATTAGAATACTATAGAGTAATGCTATTACATACCAGCAAAAAAAAACGGTATAATAGTCAGTAACGAGAAAACCAGATAAATGTTCATTAAAAGACAAAAGAGACGATGTAGAATAGGGCATATAACGTAACAATAGACCCATATAATTTTGAAAGGTTTGAAAGTTTAAATCCAGAAGTGTAATAGAAACTACTAAAATCAGGATATAAAAAAACAATGTAAGTAAAACTCACAAGAAAAGCCCCAGAAATGTTTTACGACCGGGAACTAATGCTAAGGTCAAACAGGAAAATAAAGATTGGATTTAATTTTTTTGCTTAAAACTTAGCATTGCCAGCTTGTATTCTGTTATTCTCTTTTGTAGTGTTTTTGTTAAAAGTGCTCTTAAATCCCAAATATTTAGGCTGATGAACCATTTCAAAGTTGTACTGGTCTATTAAAATAATATGTCCTATTCTGTTTCGTAGTGCTCTTCTTATGATAGCCATATATTTTTTTTATTATCGTTGATTTGGAGGACCCTTTTCTGCGCTTTTTCTATTGAATGTATTAATGTTTTTTTGTTACTAATAATTATACTCGCTACTATATTAAACTCATCTTCGAAAGTCCGTATAATCTGAAGACCTTGATTATTAAACTGTGAGATTTTCTGTATTAGCTTTCCGGGCGATGCTCTCCAAAACGATCGTAAACACGATTGGAGATACGGCATCTTCCTGTTTGAGGTAACTGTACATTTGAAAGTAAGTTGACAGTTATTTCCTTAGGTATGCCTAGTTCTTCCATAGCATTTTAGTTACAATCTTATAATTATATCATATGTTTGTTTAAAATCTATAAATAACTAGCATAATGTTTTTTTATTCCCATTTCATTTCCCATAACATTTTTCATTAAGTATATAATGTTCCTAACTTCACATTATTCTTTCCTGATTTCACATTTGTGGTTGCTGTATGTCAAAGAAGACACCATTTTCCATAGCGGGTGCTATGATTCCAATGGGATAAAGTACAACCTACATATTTATTGCCAAAATTACTTTGCTGCTGTATCGAGTACCGTTTACTGGTATATGAATTTTGTTACGAATTTATCTTGTGTGCTGAACTCTATTAAATCTTTTACCGCGAATTGAAAAGCACCTTTATTTATAACATTTATTTTTAACGTTCTGTCGAATATTGTACGTTTATCTAAATAAGTATTTACTATAGTGTATAATAGTTGTAATTTTATTTTACGATTTGTATCAATATAGGTATAATTTATAATATATGAATTGTCTTATATTATACAAAATCATCCTATTTGCGTAAAGTGATATTTATGTGGCAATTAGTTGTAAAGTCATTATGTATCAAATTTTCCTGATAATTTTTGTAGACAAGCGGTTTAGTTTATGTAATATAATATCCCCAATTGTTCTCATAATATTTAGGTTTCAAAACAGCTGTTACCTACGCTAATTCATTCACCTTTTTAAAGCACTTTGTCCAGTTTTCTGTGAAAGCATATTTATTTTACTTGTAGATTACTCCTTGTTAAAATTAATTTCTTAGGTAATCCTTGTTCGGCATTAGTATTCTATGGTTTCATTCTTATGATTATATCATGTGTTTGTTTAAAATCTATAAATAACTAGTTGAATGTTTTTTCTGTATTCCCAACATTTCTCATTAACTGCCTAATAGTGAATAATTGATCAACGATTTATTAAGTTGTTCTAATTCCACACTAATGGTCTCCTATTTGATAGTTCACCTATTCACTCAATCGTTCCAGGTGTATTAGAAAAAATACTGTATATCCTAATTATTAATATATAGCTTATATATAGCTTTTACCGCTACAGTTTGTGCAGTACATTTTATCATCACTTTTGTGTATGGGTATACTTTTCAGAAAGTTGGTACACTTCCCATCATATAAAACTGGTACACTTTTTTTTCCCAATGTAAACCTGTGTTCAGACTGGATACAATCACGATACAATGATCCGTGAATCAATTCGTTGTTGCCATCACAGATAACGGAATTGCACAAAATCTAAATATAAAAAATAACGTTCAAAAATGTATAAAGTTTTTAGATAGGTATTATTTTTATCATTAACAACAAAAAACTGTATCTAATAAATTTAATAACCAAAGATAGGGTGAGCTAATATCCAAAATGTTTGAAGGGAACATTGGAATGCATCTACTGTAATTTTATACTTCAATTACCTACCGAATACGAACTGTATTTTGTGTCAATAAGTTTAGTAACAGGCAAACTACCAAGATTAAATTATTATTTATTACAAGAACAATAAATGTGAAAAATTAACATTATACTTTATCCTACGTATTATAAACTATAAAATATCCGGGACGAAAAAGCGCATTTCAAAATGTGACAGTTACAATCCAATATATCACTGTAATGTTTTATTATAATAAATTAAAGTTATGTTTAGATTAATTATCTATCACTATTTTTAAATTGAAATATTTTCATAAATTATAATAAAACACAAATCAATGTATGGGTACTTAATTGAGATTATGGAAAATTACAATAGTAATAGGAGAATTTTTTAGGATGCATGTTTAAATAAATGCGACTGACTGATAGACAATCTTCGATAATGTTTTAGTTTTTAGTATACTCAAAACTGGCGGTCTGTCATACAGCCCTGCTTTTAGCTGGTTCCATATAATATTTTCGTTGAACTGGCAACAGTGACCTAGAAATTAGAATGACACATGTGACAAGATCAACGTACACAACTTAAAAAACACGATTTTTTTTTACAAGAGCTGTACCAGTTTTTTATGACGCGAACGGTACTTGCTCTTACTTCTAAATTGACAGATCAGCAGTTTAACCGCCTGTACTGAACTTTCTTCTTCATTTTGCAAATATAAATAAAAATTAATAAAAATCACTCTGAAATACCGTTGATTGAAATATTGAATACCCTATAATATTCAATCAACGGAAATATGTACTAAGATCACGGGGAGAATATTATAGGTTATTTCTGGTTTCGTCATAATTGACACTGGAATTACTAACAGGAAAGTGCTCTCACTTCCACATGTTGAAATTGATATATAGTACCAACGGATGCTAGTCATATACCATCAGTACTAATAAAATGGAAACTATCAAATTAATGTCAATTTCATTAAAACACACCTGAAAAATATTGACAACAAATTAAAAATCGCTTATGCGTTAAAAAAATTAAAGAATTGTGAATAGAAATAGAGGAGACGTCCATAAAAGCAATAGAGTAGCAAAGCTCACAGCATGAGAATATTGCCTCGTACTTTTATATAGCAATTTGCTATCACATATTTTGAGATATAAAATCTTAAATTTAGATATTAGACATTCTTATTAAATGTATAATCTAATATGTAAGTCTGTTTATGTTTTACATACTTGGAAAACACTGAACAGCCAAATATTTATTATTTTATGTACTAGGTTCTAAAAAAAAGTGTACTCAAAACGAATAAAGATTATCTACCAAGTATTTTATTCCAGTTTAATATGAAAGCATCAGATATAAAATATTATAAAAATTTCATCATAGGGGCAAATTTGAGATAAAAACCAAATGACAAATGATAGAATATTTAGTGAAATCTAAATATCTTAGAATAGCTGTTTCGAGCGAGGATGAGGTTGTTGATGAGAAAAAAAAAGACCTATCGCTGGGGAAGTGAGAAAGCAATTGGCAAAAGCAAAGAGCATTTTAATTACAATAAATGAAATATGCATTACAACCTATCATGATACACATATATTCGTACCGCAGAAACAAGACAATTAATAAACACGTTAAGAGAATCTTAATAATAACCAAAATTTAAGTTTCAATACATAGAAGAAATAAAAATATACAGAAGATACACAGGATAAACAACATTAAAATAGCTGCAAGAAAAAGAAAATAATGAGTCAATCATATTAATATAGAATAGCAGAGGACAAAGTGTTTGTCATAGCATTGGACAAGTGCCCAATTGAAAAAAGAACACAGTCGTTCAAAAAAGACTGTACTCTAGAAAGAAGATAGAATAGATTATAAAAAATAAAGGCATAAACATGTATTTTCCTACTTTTTTAATATTAAAAATACGTAAATAAAACCTTGAATTAAAATGTGACCTTTGATAGCTGTGATAAACTCATCACTTGAACAATGGCGCTGATGTATGTAGTTGAAATTTTTTACACTTATTTTAACTGTTTATTTTCTTATTATCTATATATGAGTTGTGACCGTTATCACAAACTTATTTATTTTCCACAAAGAGGCTGTTCAATACCTAAAATTATTATTACACAAATCTGATTCGAAATGTCGTCAAAAAGTAATACACAGCACGTAAAATTTTAATTTTTAATAAAAATTAAAAGATTAGGCATTACTTCTGGGGTTCAAAGAACGAGCCTTTGCGAAGATTGAAGTACTAATAAGACTACCGCAATCGGGCATACCCCGAGTAATGATTACTTAATTAATCGGCTAATTATTCAGTCACCACTTTAATATGATTTTGTCAAATTGGTCCTTTTTAGGACCATCTATTCTTATAACTATGTATATAACTCTTAAGGGCATATCTAGAGATAAAGAAACTGTATTTTACTTAAACTTATCAGACATATGCGCTAAACACGAATCTGGCGAGTTTCTAGTGCAGAAGACAAATATAGGGCCTAACCTAGGGTATTTGGTATTAAGCTGATTGCTGAAAACCATATTATAGATATAGACATGCTATCTTTGTCGGAAAAGAAGCAAAGAAAAAGCAAAACCAGTCAGCTGAGAGAACCTGTCAACGATATTAAGCTTGGATCCACCGTCTACAAATTAAATGAAAAATAATGCAACTACCGACATTGAGGATCTGAGCACAAAGCTAATTACGAAATCTGGAACAAAAACTCTACAATGGATTATCCGGATGATGAACAACTATATTCAAATTATGCAGATACCCAAAGTCTATAGACAAGCCAAAGTTGTTACCTTGCTTAAACCTGGCAAAAACTCCAACGACCATAAAAATTATCGGCGAATATATTTATTTTGTCAGCTATTCAAAATATTTTTACACAAGATCATTAATATTATTTCATCGATATTAGAAAAAAAACTTAAATTAAAAGACGAAAGTGGCTGTAGATAGTAAAGATCATGTACATCACAAATATAAAAGCTTACCCGACACAGCAAAGATGGGTACGAAAAATATCGGGTGTCAGGGGTGGTATTTTTCAATATAAATGCCGCTTACGACACCTTAAATTACAGGATATATCTCCAAAAACTATATGATATCCCCTTAGATAACTAAGCCATTTGTATTATCTGCGTATGCCTACACAACAGAATATTTTTCATATCACTCAATGGTATTGTAAGAATAGCAGATGACGAACGGTCTCGCTTGGGGTAGCATAAAGACACCTACACTGTATAATATTTACACAAACGATCAACCCATACCACTA